>NW_027367146.1:0-61495 GCF_046119375.1 Phyllobates terribilis | reverse complement strand
GAGCTGGCATCTCACTCTCTTTGAATCTTCTTTATCATGCTAGGATTAACAGGAAAAAGCTAAAAATTTCAGAATTGCACCGTGCAATGTGGAGATATTACTGTTTGTGCATTTACAATATTCATTGATTTTTGCCATTGAAAAACATGTTTTTCATATACCAGAAATGTTTGAAGCTACTGACTGAATGAAAGGAGCTGGCATCTCACTCTCTTTGAATCTTCTTTATCATGCTAGGATTAGCAGGAAAAAGCAAAAAATTTCAGAATTGCACCTTGCAATGTGGAGATATTACTGTTTGTGCATTTACAATATTCATTGATTTTTGCCATTGAAAAACATGTTTTTCATATACCAGAAATGTTTGAAGCTACTGACTGAATGAAAGGAGCTGGCATCTCACTCTCTTTGAATCTTCTTTATCATGCTAGGATTAACAGGAAAAAGCAAAAAATTTCAGAATTGCACCGTGCAATGTGGAGATATTACTGTTTGTGCATTTACAATATTCATTGATTTTTGCCATTGAAAAACATGTTTTTCATATACCAGAAATGTTTGAAGCTACTGACTGAATGAAAGGAGCTGGCATCTCACTCTCTTTGAATCTTCTTTATCATGCTAGGATTAACAGGAAAAAGCTAAAAATTTCAGAATTGCACCGTGCAATGTGGAGATATTACTGTTTGTGCATTTACAATATTCATTGATTTTTGCCATTGAAAAACATGTTTTTCATATACCAGAAATGTTTGAAGCTACTGACTGAATGAAAGGAGCTGGCATCTCACTCTCTTTGAATCTTCTTTATCATGCTAGGATTAGCAGGAAAAAGCAAAAAAATTTCAGAATTGCACCTTGCAATGTGGAGATATTACTGTTTGTGCATTTACAATATTCATTGATTTTTGCCATTGAAAAACATGTTTTTCATATACCAGAAATGTTTGAAGCTATTGACTGAATGAAAGGAGCTGGCATCTCACTCTCTTTGAATCTTCTTTATCATGCTAGGATTAACAGGAAAAAGCAAAAAATTTCAGAATTGCACCTTGCAATGTTGGAGATATTACTGTTTGTGCATTTACAATATTCATTGATTTTTGCCATTGAAAAACGTTCAATACCAGAAATGTTTGAAGCTACTGACTGAATGAAAGGAGCTGGCATCTCACTCTCTTTGAATCTTCTTTATCATGCTAGGATTAGCAGGAAAAAGCAAAAAATTTCAGAATTGCACCTTGCAATGTGGAGATATTACTGTTTGTGCATTTACAATATTCATTGATTTTTGCCATTGAAAAACATGTTTTTCATATACCAGAAATGTTTGAAGCTACTGACTGAATGAAAGGAGCTGGCATCTCACTCTCTTTGAATCTTCTTTATCATGCTAGGATTAGCAGGAAAAAGCAAAAAATTTCAGAATTGCACCTTGCAATGTGGAGATATTACTGTTTGTGCATTTACAATATTCATTGATTTTTGCCATTGAAAAACATGTTTTTCATATACCAGAAATGTTTGAAGCTACTGACTGAATGAAAGGAGCTGGCATCTCACTCTCTTTGAATCTTCTTTATCATGCTAGGATTAACAGGAAAAAGCAAAAAATTTCAGAATTGCACCTTGCAATGTGGAGATATTACTGTTTGTGCATTTACAATATTCATTGATTTTTGCCATTGAAAAACGTCCAGAAATGTTTGAAGCTACTGACTGAATGAAAGGAGCTGGCATCTCACTCTCTTTGAATCTTCTTTATCATGCTAGTATTAGCAGGAAAAAGCAAAAAATTTCAGAATTGCACCTTGCAATGTGGAGATATTACTGTTTGTGCATTTACAATATTCATTGATTTTTGCCATTGAAAAACATCATTTTTTATTTTCCATATACCAGAAATGTTTGAAGCTACTGACTGAATGAAAGGAGCTGGCATCTCACTCTCTTTGAATCTTCTTTATCATGCTAGGATTAGCAGGAAAAAGCAAAAAATTTCAGAATTGCACCTTGCAATGTGGAGATATTACTGTTTGTGCATTTACAATATTCATTGATTTTTGCCATTGAAAAACATGTTTTTCATATACCAGAAATGTTTGAAGCTACTGACTGAATGAAAGGAGCTGGCATCTCACTCTCTTTGAATCTTCTTTATCATGCTAGGATTAGCAGGAAAAAGCAAAAAATTTCAGAATTGCACCTTGCAATGTGGAGATATTACTGTTTGTGCATTTACAATATTCATTGATTTTTGCCATTGAAAAACATGTTTTTCATATACCAGAAATGTTTGAAGCTACTGACTGAATGAAAGGAGCTGGCATCTCACTCTCTTTGAATCTTCTTTATCATGCTAGGATTAACAGGAAAAAGCAAAAAATTTCAGAATTGCACCTTGCAATGTGGAGATATTACTGTTTGTGCATTTACAATATTCATTGATTTTTGCCATTGAAAAACTGTTTTATATCCAGAAATGTTTGAAGCTACTGACTGAATGAAAGGAGCTGGCATCTCACTCTCTTTGAATCTTCTTTATCATGCTAGGATTAGCAGGAAAAAGCAAAAAATTTCATAATTGCACCTTGCAATGTGGAGATATTACTGTTTGTGCATTTACAATATTCATTGATTTTTGCCATTGAAAAACATGTTTTTCATATACCAGAAATGTTTGAAGCTACTGACTGAATGAAAGGAGCTGGCATCTCACTCTCTTTGAATCTTCTTTATCATGCTAGGATTAGCAGGAAAAAGCAAAAAATTTCAGAATTGCACCTTGCAATGTGGAGATATTACTGTTTGTGCATTTACAATATTCATTGATTTTTGCCATTGAAAAACATGTTTTTCATATACCAGAAATGTTTGAAGCTACTGACTGAATGAAAGGAGCTGGCATCTCACTCTCTTTGAATCTTCTTTATCATGCTAGGATTAACAGGAAAAAGCAAAAAATTTCAGAATTGCACCTTGCAATGTGGAGATATTACTGTTTGTGCATTTACAATATTCATTGATTTTTGCCATTGAAAAACATGTTTTTCATATACCAGAAATGTTTGAAGCTACTGACTGAATGAAAGGAGCTGGCATCTCACTCTCTTTGAATCTTCTTTATCATGCTAGGATTAACAGGAAAAAGCAAAAAATTTCAGAATTGCACCTTGCAATGTGGAGATATTACTGTTTGTGCATTTACAATATTCATTGATTTTTGCCATTGAAAAACATGTTTCATATACCAGAAATGTTTGAAGCTACTGACTGAATGAAAGGAGCTGGCATCTCACTCTCTTTGAATCTTCTTTATCATGCTAGGATTAGCAGGAAAAAGCAAAAAATTTCAGAATTGCACCTTGCAATGTGGAGATATTACTGTTTGTGCATTTACAATATTCATTGATTTTTGCCATTGAAAAACATGTTTTTCATATACCAGAAATGTTTGAAGCTACTGACTGAATGAAAGGAGCTGGCATCTCACTCTCTTTGAATCTTCTTTATCATGCTAGGATTAGCAGGAAAAAGCAAAAAATTTCAGAATTGCACCTTGCAATGTGGAGATATTACTGTTTGTGCATTTACAATATTCATTGATTTTTGCCATTGAAAAACATGTTTTTCATATACCAGAAATGTTTGAAGCTACTGACTGAATGAAAGGAGCTGGCATCTCACTCTCTTTGAATCTTCTTTATCATGCTAGGATTAGCAGGAAAAAGCAAAAAATTTCAGAATTGCACCTTGCAATGTGGAGATATTACTGTTTGTGCATTTACAATATTCATTGATTTTTGCCATTGAAAAACATGTTTTTCATATACCAGAAATGTTTGAAGCTACTGACTGAATGAAAGGAGCTGGCATCTCACTCTCTTTGAATCTTCTTTATCATGCTAGGATTAACAGGAAAAAGCAAAAAATTTCAGAATTGCACCTTGCAATGTGGAGATATTACTGTTTGTGCATTTACAATATTCATTGATTTTTGCCATTGAAAAACATGTTTTTCATATACCAGAAATGTTTGAAGCTACTGACTGAATGAAAGGAGCTGGCATCTCACTCTCTTTGAATCTTCTTTATCATGCTAGGATTAACAGGAAAAAGCAAAAAATTTCAGAATTGCACCGTGCAATGTGGAGATATTACTGTTTGTGCATTTACAATATTCATTGATTTTTGCCATTGAAAAACATGTTTTTCATATACCAGAAATGTTTGAAGCTACTGACTGAATGAAAGGAGCTGGCATCTCACTCTCTTTGAATCTTCTTTATCATGCTAGGATTAGCAGGAAAAAGCAAAAAATTTCAGAATTGCACCTTGCAATGTGGAGATATTACTGTTTGTGCATTTACAATATTCATTGATTTTTGCCATTGAAAAACATGTTTTTCATATACCAGAAATGTTTGAAGCTACTGACTGAATGAAAGGAGCTGGCATCTCACTCTCTTTGAATCTTCTTTATCATGCTAGGATTAACAGGAAAAAGCTAAAAATTTCAGAATTGCACCGTGCAATGTGGAGATATTACTGTTTGTGCATTTACAATATTCATTGATTTTTGCCATTGAAAAACATGTTTTTCATATACCAGAAATGTTTGAAGCTACTGACTGAATGAAAGGAGCTGGCATCTCACTCTCTTTGAATCTTCTTTATCATGCTAGGATTAGCAGGAAAAAGCAAAAAATTTCAGAATTGCACCTTGCAATGTGGAGATATTACTGTTTGTGCATTTACAATATTCATTGATTTTTGCCATTGAAAAACATGTTTTTCATATACCAGAAATGTTTGAAGCTACTGACTGAATGAAAGGAGCTGGCATCTCACTCTCTTTGAATCTTCTTTATCATGCTAGGATTAACAGGAAAAAGCAAAAAATTTCAGAATTGCACCTTGCAATGTGGAGATATTACTGTTTGTGCATTTACAATATTCATTGATTTTTGCCATTGAAAAACATGTTTTTCATATACCAGAAATGTTTGAAGCTACTGACTGAATGAAAGGAGCTGGCATCTCACTCTCTTTGAATCTTCTTTATCATGCTAGGATTAACAGGAAAAAGCTAAAAATTTCAGAATTGCACCGTGCAATGTGGAGATATTACTGTTTGTGCATTTACAATATTCATTGATTTTTGCCATTGAAAAACATGTTTTTCATATACCAGAAATGTTTGAAGCTACTGACTGAATGAAAGGAGCTGGCATCTCACTCTCTTTGAATCTTCTTTATCATGCTAGGATTAGCAGGAAAAAGCAAAAAATTTCAGAATTGCACCTTGCAATGTGGAGATATTACTGTTTGTGCATTTACAATATTCATTGATTTTTGCCATTGAAAAACATGTTTTTCATATACCAGAAATGTTTGAAGCTACTGACTGAATGAAAGGAGCTGGCATCTCACTCTCTTTGAATCTTCTTTATCATGCTAGGATTAACAGGAAAAAGCAAAAAATTTCAGAATTGCACCTTGCAATGTGGAGATATTACTGTTTGTGCATTTACAATATTCATTGATTTTTGCCATTGAAAAACATGTTTTTCATATACCAGAAATGTTTGAAGCTACTGACTGAATGAAAGGAGCTGGCATCTCACTCTCTTTGAATCTTCTTTATCATGCTAGGATTAACAGGAAAAAGCTAAAAATTTCAGAATTGCACCGTGCAATGTGGAGATATTACTGTTTGTGCATTTACAATATTCATTGATTTTTGCCATTGAAAAACATGTTTTTCATATACCAGAAATGTTTGAAGCTACTGACTGAATGAAAGGAGCTGGCATCTCACTCTCTTTGAATCTTCTTTATCATGCTAGGATTAGCAGGAAAAAGCAAAAAATTTCAGAATTGCACCTTGCAATGTGGAGATATTACTGTTTGTGCATTTACAATATTCATTGATTTTTGCCATTGAAAAACATGTTTTTCATATACCAGAAATGTTTGAAGCTACTGACTGAATGAAAGGAGCTGGCATCTCACTCTCTTTGAATCTTCTTTATCATGCTAGGATTAACAGGAAAAAGCTAAAAATTTCAGAATTGCACCGTGCAATGTGGAGATATTACTGTTTGTGCATTTACAATATTCATTGATTTTTGCCATTGAAAAACATGTTTTTCATATACCAGAAATGTTTGAAGCTACTGACTGAATGAAAGGAGCTGGCATCTCACTCTCTTTGAATCTTCTTTATCATGCTAGGATTAGCAGGAAAAAGCAAAAAATTTCAGAATTGCACCTTGCAATGTGGAGATATTACTGTTTGTGCATTTACAATATTCATTGATTTTTGCCATTGAAAAACATGTTTTTCATATACCAGAAATGTTTGAAGCTACTGACTGAATGAAAGGAGCTGGCATCTCACTCTCTTTGAATCTTCTTTATCATGCTAGGATTAGCAGGAAAAAGCAAAAAATTTCAGAATTGCACCTTGCAATGTGGAGATATTACTGTTTGTGCATTTACAATATTCATTGATTTTTGCCATTGAAAAACATGTTTTTCATATACCAGAAATGTTTGAAGCTACTGACTGAATGAAAGGAGCTGGCATCTCACTCTCTTTGAATCTTCTTTATCATGCTAGGATTAGCAGGAAAAAGCAAAAAATTTCAGAATTGCACCTTGCAATGTGGAGATATTACTGTTTGTGCATTTACAATATTCATTGATTTTTGCCATTGAAAAACATGTTTTTCATATACCAGAAATGTTTGAAGCTACTGACTGAATGAAAGGAGCTGGCATCTCACTCTCTTTGAATCTTCTTTATCATGCTAGGATTAACAGGAAAAAGCTAAAAATTTCAGAATTGCACCGTGCAATGTGGAGATATTACTGTTTGTGCATTTACAATATTCATTGATTTTTGCCATTGAAAAACATGTTTTTCATATACCAGAAATGTTTGAAGCTACTGACTGAATGAAAGGAGCTGGCATCTCACTCTCTTTGAATCTTCTTTATCATGCTAGGATTAACAGGAAAAAGCTAAAAATTTCAGAATTGCACCGTGCAATGTGGAGATATTACTGTTTGTGCATTTACAATATTCATTGATTTTTGCCATTGAAAAACATGTTTTTCATATACCAGAAATGTTTGAAGCTACTGACTGAATGAAAGGAGCTGGCATCTCACTCTCTTTGAATCTTCTTTATCATGCTAGGATTAACAGGAAAAAGCAAAAAATTTCAGAATTGCACCTTGCAATGTGGAGATATTACTGTTTGTGCATTTACAATATTCATTGATTTTTGCCATTGAAAAACATGTTTTTCATATACCAGAAATGTTTGAAGCTACTGACTGAATGAAAGGAGCTGGCATCTCACTCTCTTTGAATCTTCTTTATCATGCTAGGATTAACAGGAAAAAGCTAAAAATTTCAGAATTGCACCGTGCAATGTGGAGATATTACTGTTTGTGCATTTACAATATTCATTGATTTTTGCCATTGAAAAACATGTTTTTCATATACCAGAAATGTTTGAAGCTACTGACTGAATGAAAGGAGCTGGCATCTCACTCTCTTTGAATCTTCTTTATCATGCTAGGATTAACAGGAAAAAGCAAAAAATTTCAGAATTGCACCTTGCAATGTGGAGATATTACTGTTTGTGCATTTACAATATTCATTGATTTTTGCCATTGAAAAACATGTTTTTCATATACCAGAAATGTTTGAAGCTACTGACTGAATGAAAGGAGCTGGCATCTCACTCTCTTTGAATCTTCTTTATCATGCTAGGATTAACAGGAAAAAGCTAAAAATTTCAGAATTGCACCGTGCAATGTGGAGATATTACTGTTTGTGCATTTACAATATTCATTGATTTTTGCCATTGAAAAACATGTTTTTCATATACCAGAAATGTTTGAAGCTACTGACTGAATGAAAGGAGCTGGCATCTCACTCTCTTTGAATCTTCTTTATCATGCTAGGATTAACAGGAAAAAGCTAAAAATTTCAGAATTGCACCGTGCAATGTGGAGATATTACTGTTTGTGCATTTACAATATTCATTGATTTTTGCCATTGAAAAACATGTTTTTCATATACCAGAAATGTTTGAAGCTACTGACTGAATGAAAGGAGCTGGCATCTCACTCTCTTTGAATCTTCTTTATCATGCTAGGATTAGCAGGAAAAAGCAAAAAATTTCAGAATTGCACCTTGCAATGTGGAGATATTACTGTTTGTGCATTTACAATATTCATTGATTTTTGCCATTGAAAAACATGTTTTTCATATACCAGAAATGTTTGAAGCTACTGACTGAATGAAAGGAGCTGGCATCTCACTCTCTTTGAATCTTCTTTATCATGCTAGGATTAACAGGAAAAAGCTAAAAATTTCAGAATTGCACCGTGCAATGTGGAGATATTACTGTTTGTGCATTTACAATATTCATTGATTTTTGCCATTGAAAAACATGTTTTTCATATACCAGAAATGTTTGAAGCTACTGACTGAATGAAAGGAGCTGGCATCTCACTCTCTTTGAATCTTCTTTATCATGCTAGGATTAGCAGGAAAAAGCAAAAAATTTCAGAATTGCACCTTGCAATGTGGAGATATTACTGTTTGTGCATTTACAATATTCATTGATTTTTGCCATTGAAAAACATGTTTTTCATATACCAGAAATGTTTGAAGCTACTGACTGAATGAAAGGAGCTGGCATCTCACTCTCTTTGAATCTTCTTTATCATGCTAGGATTAACAGGAAAAAGCAAAAAATTTCAGAATTGCACCTTGCAATGTGGAGATATTACTGTTTGTGCATTTACAATATTCATTGATTTTTGCCATTGAAAAACATGTTTTTCATATACCAGAAATGTTTGAAGCTACTGACTGAATGAAAGGAGCTGGCATCTCACTCTCTTTGAATCTTCTTTATCATGCTAGGATTAACAGGAAAAAGCTAAAAATTTCAGAATTGCACCTTGCAATGTGGAGATATTACTGTTTGTGCATTTACAATATTCATTGATTTTTGCCATTGAAAAACATGTTTTTCATATACCAGAAATGTTTGAAGCTACTGACTGAATGAAAGGAGCTGGCATCTCACTCTCTTTGAATCTTCTTTATCATGCTAGGATTAACAGGAAAAAGCAAAAAATTTCAGAATTGCACCTTGCAATGTGGAGATATTACTGTTTGTGCATTTACAATATTCATTGATTTTTGCCATTGAAAAACATGTTTTTCATATACCAGAAATGTTTGAAGCTACTGACTGAATGAAAGGAGCTGGCATCTCACTCTCTTTGAATCTTCTTTATCATGCTAGGATTAACAGGAAAAAGCTAAAAATTTCAGAATTGCACCGTGCAATGTGGAGATATTACTGTTTGTGCATTTACAATATTCATTGATTTTTGCCATTGAAAAACATGTTTTTCATATACCAGAAATGTTTGAAGCTACTGACTGAATGAAAGGAGCTGGCATCTCACTCTCTTTGAATCTTCTTTATCATGCTAGGATTAACAGGAAAAAGCTAAAAATTTCAGAATTGCACCGTGCAATGTGGAGATATTACTGTTTGTGCATTTACAATATTCATTGATTTTTGCCATTGAAAAACATGTTTTTCATATACCAGAAATGTTTGAAGCTACTGACTGAATGAAAGGAGCTGGCATCTCACTCTCTTGAATCTTCTTTATCATGCTAGGATTAGCAGGAAAAAGCAAAAAATTTCAGAATTGCACCTTGCAATGTGGAGATATTACTGTTTGTGCATTTACAATATTCATTGATTTTTGCCATTGAAAAACATGTTTTTCATATACCAGAAATGTTTGAAGCTACTGACTGAATGAAAGGAGCTGGCATCTCACTCTCTTTGAATCTTCTTTATCATGCTAGGATTAACAGGAAAAAGCTAAAAATTTCAGAATTGCACCGTGCAATGTGGAGATATTACTGTTTGTGCATTTACAATATTCATTGATTTTTGCCATTGAAAAACATGTTTTTCATATACCAGAAATGTTTGAAGCTACTGACTGAATGAAAGGAGCTGGCATCTCACTCTCTTTGAATCTTCTTTATCATGCTAGGATTAACAGGAAAAAGCTAAAAATTTCAGAATTGCACCGTGCAATGTGGAGATATTACTGTTTGTGCATTTACAATATTCATTGATTTTTGCCATTGAAAAACATGTTTTTCATATACCAGAAATGTTTGAAGCTACTGACTGAATGAAAGGAGCTGGCATCTCACTCTCTTTGAATCTTCTTTATCATGCTAGGATTAACAGGAAAAAGCTAAAAATTTCAGAATTGCACCGTGCAATGTGGAGATATTACTGTTTGTGCATTTACAATATTCATTGATTTTTGCCATTGAAAAACATGTTTTTCATATACCAGAAATGTTTGAAGCTACTGACTGAATGAAAGGAGCTGGCATCTCACTCTCTTTGAATCTTCTTTATCATGCTAGGATTAACAGGAAAAAGCAAAAAATTTCAGAATTGCACCTTGCAATGTGGAGATATTACTGTTTGTGCATTTACAATATTCATTGAATTTTGCCATTGAAAAACATGTTTTTCATATACCAGAAATGTTTGAAGCTACTGACTGAATGAAAGGAGCTGGCATCTCACTCTCTTTGAATCTTCTTTATCATGCTAGGATTAACAGGAAAAAGCTAAAAATTTCAGAATTGCACCGTGCAATGTGGAGATATTACTGTTTGTGCATTTACAATATTCATTGATTTTTGCCATTGAAAAACATGTTTTTCATATACCAGAAATGTTTGAAGCTACTGACTGAATGAAAGGAGCTGGCATCTCACTCTCTTTGAATCTTCTTTATCATGCTAGGATTAGCAGGAAAAAGCAAAAAATTTCAGAATTGCACCTTGCAATGTGGAGATATTACTGTTTGTGCATTTACAATATTCATTGATTTTTGCCATTGAAAAACATGTTTTTCATATACCAGAAATGTTTGAAGCTACTGACTGAATGAAAGGAGCTGGCATCTCACTCTCTTTGAATCTTCTTTATCATGCTAGGATTAACAGGAAAAAGCTAAAAATTTCAGAATTGCACCGTGCAATGTGGAGATATTACTGTTTGTGCATTTACAATATTCATTGATTTTTGCCATTGAAAAACATGTTTTTCATATACCAGAAATGTTTGAAGCTACTGACTGAATGAAAGGAGCTGGCATCTCACTCTCTTTGAATCTTCTTTATCATGCTAGGATTAACAGGAAAAAGCAAAAAATTTCAGAATTGCACCTTGCAATGTGGAGATATTACTGTTTGTGCATTTACAATATTCATTGATTTTTGCCATTGAAAAACATGTTTTTCATATACCAGAAATGTTTGAAGCTACTGACTGAATGAAAGGAGCTGGCATCTCACTCTCTTTGAATCTTCTTTATCATGCTAGGATTAACAGGAAAAAGCTAAAAATTTCAGAATTGCACCGTGCAATGTGGAGATATTACTGTTTGTGCATTTACAATATTCATTGATTTTTGCCATTGAAAAACATGTTTTTCATATACCAGAAATGTTTGAAGCTACTGACTGAATGAAAGGAGCTGGCATCTCACTCTCTTTGAATCTTCTTTATCATGCTAGGATTAGCAGGAAAAAGCAAAAAATTTCAGAATTGCACCTTGCAATGTGGAGATATTACTGTTTGTGCATTTACAATATTCATTGATTTTTGCCATTGAAAAACATGTTTTTCATATACCAGAAATGTTTGAAGCTACTGACTGAATGAAAGGAGCTGGCATCTCACTCTCTTTGAATCTTCTTTATCATGCTAGGATTAACAGGAAAAAGCTAAAAATTTCAGAATTGCACCGTGCAATGTGGAGATATTACTGTTTGTGCATTTACAATATTCATTGATTTTTGCCATTGAAAAACATGTTTTTCATATACCAGAAATGTTTGAAGCTACTGACTGAATGAAAGGAGCTGGCATCTCACTCTCTTTGAATCTTCTTTATCATGCTAGGATTAACAGGAAAAAGCAAAAAATTTCAGAATTGCACCTTGCAATGTGGAGATATTACTGTTTGTGCATTTACAATATTCATTGATTTTTGCCATTGAAAAACATGTTTTTCATATACCAGAAATGTTTGAAGCTACTGACTGAATGAAAGGAGCTGGCATCTCACTCTCTTTGAATCTTCTTTATCATGCTAGGATTAGCAGGAAAAAGCAAAAAATTTCAGAATTGCACCTTGCAATGTGGAGATATTACTGTTTGTGCATTTACAATATTCATTGATTTTTGCCATTGAAAAACGTTTTTCATATACCAGAAATGTTTGAAGCTACTGACTGAATGAAAGGAGCTGGCATCTCACTCTCTTTGAATCTTCTTTATCATGCTAGGATTAACAGGAAAAAGCAAAAAATTTCAGAATTGCACCTTGCAATGTGGAGATATTACTGTTTGTGCATTTACAATATTCATTGATTTTTGCCATTGAAAAACATGTTTTTCATATACCAGAAATGTTTGAAGCTACTGACTGAATGAAAGGAGCTGGCATCTCACTCTGTTTGAATCTTCTTTATCATGCTAGGATTAACAGGAAAAAGCAAAAAATTTCAGAATTGCACCTTGCAATGTGGAGATATTACTGTTTGTGCATTTACAATATTCATTGAATTTTGCCATTGAAAAACATGTTTTTCATATACCAGAAATGTTTGAAGCTACTGACTGAATGAAAGGAGCTGGCATCTCACTCTCTTTGAATCTTCTTTATCATGCTAGGATTAACAGGAAAAAGCTAAAAATTTCAGAATTGCACCGTGCAATGTGGAGATATTACTGTTTGTGCATTTACAATATTCATTGATTTTTGCCATTGAAAAACATGTTTTTCATATACCAGAAATGTTTGAAGCTACTGACTGAATGAAAGGAGCTGGCATCTCACTCTCTTTGAATCTTCTTTATCATGCTAGGATTAGCAGGAAAAAGCAAAAAATTTCAGAATTGCACCTTGCAATGTGGAGATATTACTGTTTGTGCATTTACAATATTCATTGATTTTTGCCATTGAAAAACATGTTTTTCATATACCAGAAATGTTTGAAGCTACTGACTGAATGAAAGGAGCTGGCATCTCACTCTCTTTGAATCTTCTTTATCATGCTAGGATTAACAGGAAAAAGCAAAAAATTTCAGAATTGCACCGTGCAATGTGGAGATATTACTGTTTGTGCATTTACAATATTCATTGATTTTTGCCATTGAAAAACATGTTTTTCATATACCAGAAATGTTTGAAGCTACTGACTGAATGAAAGGAGCTGGCATCTCACTCTCTTTGAATCTTCTTTATCATGCTAGGATTAACAGGAAAAAGCAAAAAATTTCAGAATTGCACCTTGCAATGTGGAGATATTACTGTTTGTGCATTTACAATATTCATTGATTTTTGCCATTGAAAAACATGTTTTTCATATACCAGAAATGTTTGAAGCTACTGACTGAATGAAAGGAGCTGGCATCTCACTCTCTTTGAATCTTCTTTATCATGCTAGGATTAACAGGAAAAAGCTAAAAATTTCAGAATTGCACCGTGCAATGTGGAGATATTACTGTTTGTGCATTTACAATATTCATTGATTTTTGCCATTGAAAAACATGTTTTTCATATACCAGAAATGTTTGAAGCTACTGACTGAATGAAAGGAGCTGGCATCTCACTCTCTTTGAATCTTCTTTATCATGCTAGGATTAGCAGGAAAAAGCAAAAAATTTCAGAATTGCACCTTGCAATGTGGAGATATTACTGTTTGTGCATTTACAATATTCATTGATTTTTGCCATTGAAAAACATGTTTTTCATATACCAGAAATGTTTGAAGCTACTGACTGAATGAAAGGAGCTGGCATCTCACTCTCTTTGAATCTTCTTTATCATGCTAGGATTAACAGGAAAAAGCTAAAAATTTCAGAATTGCACCGTGCAATGTGGAGATATTACTGTTTGTGCATTTACAATATTCATTGATTTTTGCCATTGAAAAACATGTTTTTCATATACCAGAAATGTTTGAAGCTACTGACTGAATGAAAGGAGCTGGCATCTCACTCTCTTTGAATCTTCTTTATCATGCTAGGATTAACAGGAAAAAGCTAAAAATTTCAGAATTGCACCGTGCAATGTGGAGATATTACTGTTTGTGCATTTACAATATTCATTGATTTTTGCCATTGAAAAACGTTTTTCATATACCAGAAATGTTTGAAGCTACTGACTGAATGAAAGGAGCTGGCATCTCACTCTCTTTGAATCTTCTTTATCATGCTAGGATTAACAGGAAAAAGCTAAAAATTTCAGAATTGCACCGTGCAATGTGGAGATATTACTGTTTGTGCATTTACAATATTCATTGATTTTTGCCATTGAAAAACATGTTTTTCATATACCAGAAATGTTTGAAGCTACTGACTGAATGAAAGGAGCTGGCATCTCACTCTCTTTGAATCTTCTTTATCATGGTAGGATTAACAGGAAAAAGCAAAAAATTTCAGAATTGCACCTTGCAATGTGGAGATATTACTGTTTGTGCATTTACAATATTCATTGATTTTTGCCATTGAAAAACATGTTTTTCATATACCAGAAATGTTTGAAGCTACTGACTGAATGAAAGGAGCTGGCATCTCACTCTCTTTGAATCTTCTTTATCATGCTAGGATTAACAGGAAAAAGCTAAAAATTTCAGAATTGCACCGTGCAATGTGGAGATATTACTGTTTGTGCATTTACAATATTCATTGATTTTTGCCATTGAAAAACATGTTTTTCATATACCAGAAATGTTTGAAGCTACTGACTGAATGAAAGGAGCTGGCATCTCACTCTCTTTGAATCTTCTTTATCATGCTAGGATTAGCAGGAAAAAGCAAAAAATTTCAGAATTGCACCTTGCAATGTGGAGATATTACTGTTTGTGCATTTACAATATTCATTGATTTTTGCCATTGAAAAACGTTTTTCATATACCAGAAATGTTTGAAGCTACTGACTGAATGAAAGGAGCTGGCATCTCACTCTCTTTGAATCTTCTTTATCATGCTAGGATTAACAGGAAAAAGCAAAAAATTTCAGAATTGCACCTTGCAATGTGGAGATATTACTGTTTGTGCATTTACAATATTCATTGATTTTTGCCATTGAAAAACATGTTTTTCATATACCAGAAATGTTTGAAGCTACTGACTGAATGAAAGGAGCTGGCATCTCACTCTCTTTGAATCTTCTTTATCATGCTAGGATTAACAGGAAAAAGCAAAAAATTTCAGAATTGCACCTTGCAATGTGGAGATATTACTGTTTGTGCATTTACAATATTCATTGATTTTTGCCATTGAAAAACATGTTTTTCATATACCAGAAATGTTTGAAGCTACTGACTGAATGAAAGGAGCTGGCATCTCACTCTCTTTGAATCTTCTTTATCATGCTAGGATTAACAGGAAAAAGCTAAAAATTTCAGAATTGCACCGTGCAATGTGGAGATATTACTGTTTGTGCATTTACAATATTCATTGATTTTTGCCATTGAAAAACATGTTTTTCATATACCAGAAATGTTTGAAGCTACTGACTGAATGAAAGGAGCTGGCATCTCACTCTCTTTGAATCTTCTTTATCATGCTAGGATTAGCAGGAAAAAGCAAAAAATTTCAGAATTGCACCTTGCAATGTGGAGATATTACTGTTTGTGCATTTACAATATTCATTGATTTTTGCCATTGAAAAACATGTTTTTCATATACCAGAAATGTTTGAAGCTACTGACTGAATGAAAGGAGCTGGCATCTCACTCTCTTTGAATCTTCTTTATCATGCTAGGATTAACAGGAAAAAGCTAAAAATTTCAGAATTGCACCGTGCAATGTGGAGATATTACTGTTTGTGCATTTACAATATTCATTGATTTTTGCCATTGAAAAACATGTTTTTCATATACCAGAAATGTTTGAAGCTACTGACTGAATGAAAGGAGCTGGCATCTCACTCTCTTTGAATCTTCTTTATCATGCTAGGATTAGCAGGAAAAAGCAAAAAATTTCAGAATTGCACCTTGCAATGTGGAGATATTACTGTTTGTGCATTTACAATATTCATTGATTTTTGCCATTGAAAAACATGTTTTTCATATACCAGAAATGTTTGAAGCTACTGACTGAATGAAAGGAGCTGGCATCTCACTCTCTTTGAATCTTCTTTATCATGCTAGGATTAGCAGGAAAAAGCAAAAAATTTCAGAATTGCACCTTGCAATGTGGAGATATTACTGTTTGTGCATTTACAATATTCATTGATTTTTGCCATTGAAAAACGTTTTTCATATACCAGAAATGTTTGAAGCTACTGACTGAATGAAAGGAGCTGGCATCTCACTCTCTTTGAATCTTCTTTATCATGCTAGGATTAACAGGAAAAAGCAAAAAATTTCAGAATTGCACCTTGCAATGTGGAGATATTACTGTTTGTGCATTTACAATATTCATTGATTTTTGCCATTGAAAAACATGTTTTTCATATACCAGAAATGTTTGAAGCTACTGACTGAATGAAAGGAGCTGGCATCTCACTCTCTTTGAATCTTCTTTATCATGCTAGGATTAACAGGAAAAAGCAAAAAATTTCAGAATTGCACCTTGCAATGTGGAGATATTACTGTTTGTGCATTTACAATATTCATTGATTTTTGCCATTGAAAAACATGTTTTTCATATACCAGAAATGTTTGAAGCTACGGACTGAATGAAAGGAGCTGGCATCTCACTCTCTTTGAATCTTCTTTATCATGCTAGGATTAACAGGAAAAAGCTAAAAATTTCAGAATTGCACCGTGCAATGTGGAGATATTACTGTTTGTGCATTTACAATATTCATTGATTTTTGCCATTGAAAAACATGTTTTTCATATACCAGAAATGTTTGAAGCTACTGACTGAATGAAAGGAGCTGGCATCTCACTCTCTTTGAATCTTCTTTATCATGCTAGGATTAGCAGGAAAAAGCAAAAAATTTCAGAATTGCACCTTGCAATGTGGAGATATTACTGTTTGTGCATTTACAATATTCATTGATTTTTGCCATTGAAAAACATGTTTTTCATATACCAGAAATGTTTGAAGCTACTGACTGAATGAAAGGAGCTGGCATCTCACTCTCTTTGAATCTTCTTTATCATGCTAGGATTAACAGGAAAAAGCTAAAAATTTCAGAATTGCACCGTGCAATGTGGAGATATTACTGTTTGTGCATTTACAATATTCATTGATTTTTGCCATTGAAAAACATGTTTTTCATATACCAGAAATGTTTGAAGCTACTGACTGAATGAAAGGAGCTGGCATCTCACTCTCTTTGAATCTTCTTTATCATGCTAGGATTAACAGGAAAAAGCAAAAAATTTCAGAATTGCACCTTGCAATGTGGAGATATTACTGTTTGTGCATTTACAATATTCATTGATTTTTGCCATTGAAAAACATGTTTTTCATATACCAGAAATGTTTGAAGCTACTGACTGAATGAAAGGAGCTGGCATCTCACTCTCTTTGAATCTTCTTTATCATGCTAGGATTAACAGGAAAAAGCTAAAAATTTCAGAATTGCACCGTGCAATGTGGAGATATTACTGTTTGTGCATTTACAATATTCATTGATTTTTGCCATTGAAAAACATGTTTTTCATATACCAGAAATGTTTGAAGCTACTGACTGAATGAAAGGAGCTGGCATCTCACTCTCTTTGAATCTTCTTTATCATGCTAGGATTAGCAGGAAAAAGCAAAAAATTTCAGAATTGCACCTTGCAATGTGGAGATATTACTGTTTGTGCATTTACAATATTCATTGATTTTTGCCATTGAAAAACATGTTTTTCATATACCAGAAATGTTTGAAGCTACTGACTGAATGAAAGGAGCTGGCATCTCACTCTCTTTGAATCTTCTTTATCATGCTAGGATTAACAGGAAAAAGCTAAAAATTTCAGAATTGCACCGTGCAATGTGGAGATATTACTGTTTGTGCATTTACAATATTCATTGATTTTTGCCATTGAAAAACATGTTTTTCATATACCAGAAATGTTTGAAGCTACTGACTGAATGAAAGGAGCTGGCATCTCACTCTCTTTGAATCTTCTTTATCATGCTAGGATTAACAGGAAAAAGCTAAAAATTTCAGAATTGCACCGTGCAATGTGGAGATATTACTGTTTGTGCATTTACAATATTCATTGATTTTTGCCATTGAAAAACGTTTTTCATATACCAGAAATGTTTGAAGCTACTGACTGAATGAAAGGAGCTGGCATCTCACTCTCTTTGAATCTTCTTTATCATGCTAGGATTAACAGGAAAAAGCTAAAAATTTCAGAATTGCACCGTGCAATGTGGAGATATTACTGTTTGTGCATTTACAATATTCATTGATTTTTGCCATTGAAAAACATGTTTTTCATATACCAGAAATGTTTGAAGCTACTGACTGAATGAAAGGAGCTGGCATCTCACTCTCTTTGAATCTTCTTTATCATGCTAGGATTAGCAGGAAAAAGCAAAAAATTTCAGAATTGCACCTTGCAATGTGGAGATATTACTGTTTGTGCATTTACAATATTCATTGATTTTTGCCATTGAAAAACATGTTTTTCATATACCAGAAATGTTTGAAGCTACTGACTGAATGAAAGGAGCTGGCATCTCACTCTCTTTGAATCTTCTTTATCATGCTAGGATTAACAGGAAAAAGCTAAAAATTTCAGAATTGCACCGTGCAATGTGGAGATATTACTGTTTGTGCATTTACAATATTCATTGATTTTTGCCATTGAAAAACATGTTTTTCATATACCAGAAATGTTTGAAGCTACTGACTGAATGAAAGGAGCTGGCATCTCACTCTCTTTGAATCTTCTTTATCATGCTAGGATTAGCAGGAAAAAGCAAAAAATTTCAGAATTGCACCTTGCAATGTGGAGATATTACTGTTTGTGCATTTACAATATTCATTGATTTTTGCCATTGAAAAACATGTTTTTCATATACCAGAAATGTTTGAAGCTACTGACTGAATGAAAGGAGCTGGCATCTCACTCTCTTTGAATCTTCTTTATCATGCTAGGATTAGCAGGAAAAAGCAAAAAATTTCAGAATTGCACCTTGCAATGTGGAGATATTACTGTTTGTGCATTTACAATATTCATTGATTTTTGCCATTGAAAAACGTTTTTCATATACCACAAATGTTTGAAGCTACTGACTGAATGAAAGGAGCTGGCATCTCACTCTCTTTGAATCTTCTTTATCATGCTAGGATTAACAGGAAAAAGCAAAAAATTTCAGAATTGCACCTTGCAATGTGGAGATATTACTGTTTGTGCATTTACAATATTCATTGATTTTTGCCATTGAAAAACATGTTTTTCATATACCAGAAATGTTTGAAGCTACTGACTGAATGAAAGGAGCTGGCATCTCACTCTCTTTGAATCTTCTTTATCATGCTAGGATTAACAGGAAAAAGCAAAAAATTTCAGAATTGCACCTTGCAATGTGGAGATATTACTGTTTGTGCATTTACAATATTCATTGATTTTTGCCATTGAAAAACATGTTTTTCATATACCAGAAATGTTTGAAGCTACTGACTGAATGAAAGGAGCTGGCATCTCACTCTCTTTGAATCTTCTTTATCATGCTAGGATTAACAGGAAAAAGCTAAAAATTTCAGAATTGCACCGTGCAATGTGGAGATATTACTGTTTGTGCATTTACAATATTCATTGATTTTTGCCATTGAAAAACATGTTTTTCATATACCAGAAATGTTTGAAGCTACTGACTGAATGAAAGGAGCTGGCATCTCACTCTCTTTGAATCTTCTTTATCATGCTAGGATTAGCAGGAAAAAGCAAAAAATTTCAGAATTGCACCTTGCAATGTGGAGATATTACTGTTTGTGCATTTACAATATTCATTGATTTTTGCCATTGAAAAACATGTTTTTCATATACCAGAAATGTTTGAAGCTACTGACTGAATGAAAGGAGCTGGCATCTCACTCTCTTTGAATCTTCTTTATCATGCTAGGATTAACAGGAAAAAGCTAAAAATTTCAGAATTGCACCGTGCAATGTGGAGATATTACTGTTTGTGCATTTACAATATTCATTGATTTTTGCCATTGAAAAACATGTTTTTCATATACCAGAAATGTTTGAAGCTACTGACTGAATGAAAGGAGCTGGCATCTCACTCTCTTTGAATCTTCTTTATCATGCTAGGATTAACAGGAAAAAGCAAAAAATTTCAGAATTGCACCTTGCAATGTGGAGATATTACTGTTTGTGCATTTACAATATTCATTGATTTTTGCCATTGAAAAACATGTTTTTCATATACCAGAAATGTTTGAAGCTACTGACTGAATGAAAGGAGCTGGCATCTCACTCTCTTTGAATCTTCTTTATCATGCTAGGATTAACAGGAAAAAGCTAAAAATTTCAGAATTGCACCGTGCAATGTGGAGATATTACTGTTTGTGCATTTACAATATTCATTGATTTTTGCCATTGAAAAACATGTTTTTCATATACCAGAAATGTTTGAAGCTACTGACTGAATGAAAGGAGCTGGCATCTCACTCTCTTTGAATCTTCTTTATCATGCTAGGATTAGCAGGAAAAAGCAAAAAATTTCAGAATTGCACCTTGCAATGTGGAGATATTACTGTTTGTGCATTTACAATATTCATTGATTTTTGCCATTGAAAAACATGTTTTTCATATACCAGAAATGTTTGAAGCTACTGACTGAATGAAAGGAGCTGGCATCTCACTCTCTTTGAATCTTCTTTATCATGCTAGGATAAACAGGAAAAAGCTAAAAATTTCAGAATTGCACCGTGCAATGTGGAGATATTACTGTTTGTGCATTTACAATATTCATTGATTTTTGCCATTGAAAAACATGTTTTTCATATACCATAAATGTTTGAAGCTACTGACTGAATGAAAGGAGCTGGCATCTCACTCTCTTTGAATCTTCTTTATCATGCTAGGATTAACAGGAAAAAGCTAAAAATTTCAGAATTGCACCGTGCAATGTGGAGATATTACTGTTTGTGCATTTACAATATTCATTGATTTTTGCCATTGAAAAACGTTTTTCATATACCAGAAATGTTTGAAGCTACTGACTGAATGAAAGGAGCTGGCATCTCACTCTCTTTGAATCTTCTTTATCATGCTAGGATTAACAGGAAAAAGCTAAAAATTTCAGAATTGCACCGTGCAATGTGGAGATATTACTGTTTGTGCATTTACAATATTCATTGATTTTTGCCATTGAAAAACATGTTTTTCATATACCAGAAATGTTTGAAGCTACTGACTGAATGAAAGGAGCTGGCATCTCACTCTCTTTGAATCTTCTTTATCATGCTAGGATTAACAGGAAAAAGCAAAAAATTTCAGAATTGCACCTTGCAATGTGGAGATATTACTGTTTGTGCATTTACAATATTCATTGATTTTTGCCATTGAAAAACATGTTTTTCATATACCAGAAATGTTTGAAGCTACTGACTGAATGAAAGGAGCTGGCATCTCACTCTCTTTGAATCTTCTTTATCATGCTAGGATTAACAGGAAAAAGCTAAAAATTTCAGAATTGCACCGTGCAATGTGGAGATATTACTGTTTGTGCATTTACAATATTCATTGATTTTTGCCATTGAAAAACATGTTTTTCATATACCAGAAATGTTTGAAGCTACTGACTGAATGAAAGGAGCTGGCATCTCACTCTCTTTGAATCTTCTTTATCATGCTAGGATTAGCAGGAAAAAGCAAAAAATTTCAGAATTGCACCTTGCAATGTGGAGATATTACTGTTTGTGCATTTACAATATTCATTGATTTTTGCCATTGAAAAACGTTTTTCATATACCAGAAATGTTTGAAGCTACTGACTGAATGAAAGGAGCTGGCATCTCACTCTCTTTGAATCTTCTTTATCATGCTAGGATTAACAGGAAAAAGCAAAAAATTTCAGAATTGCACCTTGCAATGTGGAGATATTACTGTTTGTGCATTTACAATATTCATTGATTTTTGCCATTGAAAAACATGTTTTTCATATACCAGAAATGTTTGAAGCTACTGACTGAATGAAAGGAGCTGGCATCTCACTCTCTTTGAATCTTCTTTATCATGCTAGGATTAACAGGAAAAAGCAAAAAATTTCAGAATTGCACCTTGCAATGTGGAGATATTACTGTTTGTGCATTTACAATATTCATTGATTTTTGCCATTGAAAAACATGTTTTTCATATACCAGAAATGTTTGAAGCTACTGACTGAATGAAAGGAGCTGGCATCTCACTCTCTTTGAATCTTCTTTATCATGCTAGGATTAACAGGAAAAAGCTAAAAATTTCAGAATTGCACCGTGCAATGTGGAGATATTACTGTTTGTGCATTTACAATATTCATTGATTTTTGCCATTGAAAAACATGTTTTTCATATACCAGAAATGTTTGAAGCTACTGACTGAATGAAAGGAGCTGGCATCTCACTCTCTTTGAATCTTCTTTATCATGCTAGGATTAGCAGGAAAAAGCAAAAAATTTCAGAATTGCACCTTGCAATGTGGAGATATTACTGTTTGTGCATTTACAATATTCATTGATTTTTGCCATTGAAAAACATGTTTTTCATATACCAGAAATGTTTGAAGCTACTGACTGAATGAAAGGAGCTGGCATCTCACTCTCTTTGAATCTTCTTTATCATGCTAGGATTAACAGGAAAAAGCTAAAAATTTCAGAATTGCACCGTGCAATGTGGAGATATTACTGTTTGTGCATTTACAATATTCATTGATTTTTGCCATTGAAAAACATGTTTTTCATATACCAGAAATGTTTGAAGCTACTGACTGAATGAAAGGAGCTGGCATCTCACTCTCTTTGAATCTTCTTTATCATGCTAGGATTAGCAGGAAAAAGCAAAAAATTTCAGAATTGCACCTTGCAATGTGGAGATATTACTGTTTGTGCATTTACAATATTCATTGATTTTTGCCATTGAAAAACATGTTTTTCATATACCAGAAATGTTTGAAGCTACTGACTGAATGAAAGGAGCTGGCATCTCACTCTCTTTGAATCTTCTTTATCATGCTAGGATTAACAGGAAAAAGCTAAAAATTTCAGAATTGCACCGTGCAATGTGGAGATATTACTGTTTGTGCATTTACAATATTCATTGATTTTTGCCATTGAAAAACATGTTTTTCATATACCATAAATGTTTGAAGCTACTGACTGAATGAAAGGAGCTGGCATCTCACTCTCTTTGAATCTTCTTTATCATGCTAGGATTAACAGGAAAAAGCTAAAAATTTCAGAATTGCACCGTGCAATGTGGAGATATTACTCTTTGTGCATTTACAATATTCATTGATTTTTGCCATTGAAAAACGTTTTTCATATACCAGAAATGTTTGAAGCTACTGACTGAATGAAAGGAGCTGGCATCTCACTCTCTTTGAATCTTCTTTATCATGCTAGGATTAACAGGAAAAAGCTAAAAATTTCAGAATTGCACCGTGCAATGTGGAGATATTACTGTTTGTGCATTTACAATATTCATTGATTTTTGCCATTGAAAAACATGTTTTTCATATACCAGAAATGTTTGAAGCTACTGACTGAATGAAAGGAGCTGGCATCTCACTCTCTTTGAATCTTCTTTATCATGCTAGGATTAACAGGAAAAAGCAAAAAATTTCAGAATTGCACCTTGCAATGTGGAGATATTACTGTTTGTGCATTTACAATATTCATTGATTTTTGCCATTGAAAAACATGTTTTTCATATACCAGAAATGTTTGAAGCTACTGACTGAATGAAAGGAGCTGGCATCTCACTCTCTTTGAATCTTCTTTATCATGCTAGGATTAACAGGAAAAAGCTAAAAATTTCAGAATTGCACCGTGCAATGTGGAGATATTACTGTTTGTGCATTTACAATATTCATTGATTTTTGCCATTGAAAAACATGTTTTTCATATACCAGAAATGTTTGAAGCTACTGACTGAATGAAAGGAGCTGGCATCTCACTCTCTTTGAATCTTCTTTATCATGCTAGGATTAGCAGGAAAAAAGCAAAAAATTCAGAATTGCACCTTGCAATGTGGAGATATTACTGTTTGTGCATTTACAATATTCATTGATTTTTGCCATTGGAAAACGTTTTTCATATACCAGAAATGTTTGAAGCTACTGACTGAATGAAAGGAGCTGGCATCTCACTCTCTTTGAATCTTCTTTATCATGCTAGGATTAACAGGAAAAAGCAAAAAATTTCAGAATTGCACCTTGCAATGTGGAGATATTACTGTTTGTGCATTTACAATATTCATTGATTTTTGCCATTGAAAAACATGTTTTTCATATACCAGAAATGTTTGAAGCTACTGACTGAATGAAAGGAGCTGGCATCTCACTCTCTTTGAATCTTCTTTATCATGCTAGGATTAACAGGAAAAAGCAAAAAATTTCAGAATTGCACCTTGCAATGTGGAGATATTACTGTTTGTGCATTTACAATATTCATTGATTTTGCCATTGAAAAACATGTTTTTCATATACCAGAAATGTTTGAAGCTACTGACTGAATGAAAGGAGCTGGCATCTCACTCTCTTTGAATCTTCTTTATCATGCTAGGATTAACAGGAAAAAGCTAAAAATTTCAGAATTGCACCGTGCAATGTGGAGATATTACTGTTTGTGCATTTACAATATTCATTGATTTTTGCCATTGAAAAACATGTTTTTCATATACCAGAAATGTTTGAAGCTACTGACTGAATGAAAGGAGCTGGCATCTCACTCTCTTTGAATCTTCTTTATCATGCTAGGATTAGCAGGAAAAAGCAAAAAATTTCAGAATTGCACCTTGCAATGTGGAGATATTACTGTTTGTGCATTTACAATATTCATTGATTTTTGCCATTGAAAAACATGTTTTTCATATACCAGAAATGTTTGAAGCTACTGACTGAATGAAAGGAGCTGGCATCTCACTCTCTTTGAATCTTCTTTATCATGCTAGGATTAACAGGAAAAAGCTAAAAATTTCAGAATTGCACCGTGCAATGTGGAGATATTACTGTTTGTGCATTTACAATATTCATTGATTTTTGCCATTGAAAAACATGTTTTTCATATACCAGAAATGTTTGAAGCTACTGACTGAATGAAAGGAGCTGGCATCTCACTCTCTTTGAATCTTCTTTATCATGCTAGGATTAGCAGGAAAAAGCAAAAAATTTCAGAATTGCACCTTGCAATGTGGAGATATTACTGTTTGTGCATTTACAATATTCATTGATTTTTGCCATTGAAAAACATGTTTTTCATATACCAGAAATGTTTGAAGCTACTGACTGAATGAAAGGAGCTGGCATCTCACTCTGAATCTTCTTTATCATGCTAGGATTAACAGGAAAAAGCTAAAAATTTCAGAATTGCACCGTGCAATGTGGAGATATTACTGTTTGTGCATTTACAATATTCATTGATTTTTGCCATTGAAAAACATGTTTTTCATATACCAGAAATGTTTGAAGCTACTGACTGAATGAAAGGAGCTGGCATCTCACTCTCTTTGAATCTTCTTTATCATGCTAGGATTAGCAGGAAAAAGCAAAAAATTTCAGAATTGCACCTTGCAATGTGGAGATATTACTGTTTGTGCATTTACAATATTCATTGATTTTTGCCATTGAAAAACATGTTTTCATATACCAGAAATGTTTGAAGCTACTGACTGAATGAAAGGAGCTGGCATCTCACTCTCTTTGAATCTTCTTTATCATGCTAGGATTAACAGGAAAAAGCAAAAAATTTCAGAATTGCACCTTGCAATGTGGAGATATTACTGTTTGTGCATTTACAATATTCATTGATTTTTGCCATTGAAAAACATGTTTTTCATATACCAGAAATGTTTGAAGCTACTGACTGAATGAAAGGAGCTGGCATCTCACTCTCTTTGAATCTTCTTTATCATGCTAGGATTAACAGGAAAAAGCAAAAAATTTCAGAATTGCACCTTGCAATGTGGAGATATTACTGTTGTGCATTTACAATATTCATTGATTTTTGCCATTGAAAAACATGTTTTTCATATACCAGAAATGTTTGAAGCTACTGACTGAATGAAAGGAGCTGGCATCTCACTCTCTTTGAATCTTCTTTATCATGCTAGGATTAACAGGAAAAAGCTAAAAATTTCAGAATTGCACCGTGCAATGTGGAGATATTACTGTTTGTGCATTTACAATATTCATTGATTTTTGCCATTGAAAAACATGTTTTTCATATACCAGAAATGTTTGAAGCTACTGACTGAATGAAAGGAGCTGGCATCTCACTCTCTTTGAATCTTCTTTATCATGCTAGGATTAGCAGGAAAAAGCAAAAAATTTCAGAATTGCACCTTGCAATGTGAGATATTACTGTTTGTGCATTTACAATATTCATTGATTTTTGCCATTGAAAAACATGTTTTTCATATACCAGAAATGTTTGAAGCTACTGACTGAATGAAAGGAGCTGGCATCTCACTCTCTTTGAATCTTCTTTATCATGCTAGGATTAACAGGAAAAAGCTAAAAATTTCAGAATTGCACCGTGCAATGTGGAGATATTACTGTTTGTGCATTTACAATATTCATTGATTTTTGCCATTGAAAAACATGTTTTTTCATATACCAGAAATGTTTGAAGCTACTGACTGAATGAAAGGAGCTGGCATCTCACTCTCTTTGAATCTTCTTTTATCATGCTAGGATTAGCAGGAAAAAGCAAAAAATTTCAGAATTGCACCTTGCAATGTGGAGATATTACTGTTTGTGCATTTACAATATTCATTGATTTTTGCCATTGAAAAACATGTTTTTCATATACCAGAAATGTTTGAAGCTACTGACTGAATGAAAGGAGCTGGCATCTCACTCTCTTTGAATCTTCTTTATCATGCTAGGATTAACAGGAAAAAGCTAAAAATTTCAGAATTGCACCGTGCAATGTGGAGATATTACTGTTTGTGCATTTACAATATTCATTGATTTTTGCCATTGAAAAACATGTTTTTCATATACCATAAATGTTTGAAGCTACTGACTGAATGAAAGGAGCTGGCATCTCACTCTCTTTGAATCTTCTTTATCATGCTAGATTAACAGGAAAAAGCTAAAAAATTTCAGAATTGCACCGTGCAATGTGGAGATATTACTCTTTGTGCATTTACAATATTCATTGATTTTTGCCATTGAAAAACGTTTTTCATATACCAGAAATGTTTGAAGCTACTGACTGAATGAAAGGAGCTGGCATCTCACTCTCTTTGAATCTTCTTTATCATGCTAGGATTAACAGGAAAAAGCTAAAAATTTCAGAATTGCACCGTGCAATGTGGAGATATTACTGTTTGTGCATTTACAATATTCATTGATTTTTGCCATTGAAAAACATGTTTTTCATATACCAGAAATGTTTGAAGCTACTGACTGAATGAAAGGAGCTGGCATCTCACTCTCTTTGAATCTTCTTTATCATGCTAGGATTAACAGGAAAAAGCAAAAAATTTCAGAATTGCACCTTGCAATGTGGAGATATTACTGTTTGTGCATTTACAATATTCATTGATTTTTGCCATTGAAAAACATGTTTTTCATATACCAGAAATGTTTGAAGCTACTGACTGAATGAAAGGAGCTGGCATCTCACTCTCTTTGAATCTTCTTTATCATGCTAGGATTAACAGGAAAAAGCTAAAAATTTCAGAATTGCACCGTGCAATGTGGAGATATTACTGTTTGTGCATTTACAATATTCATTGATTTTTGCCATTGAAAAACATGTTTTTCATATACCAGAAATGTTTGAAGCTACTGACTGAATGAAAGGAGCTGGCATCTCACTCTCTTTGAATCTTCTTTATCATGCTAGGATTAGCAGGAAAAAGCAAAAAATTTCAGAATTGCACCTTGCAATGTGGAGATATTACTGTTTGTGCATTTACAATATTCATTGATTTTTGCCATTGGAAAACGTTTTTCATATACCAGAAATGTTTGAAGCTACTGACTGAATGAAAGGAGCTGGCATCTCACTCTCTTTGAATCTTCTTTATCATGCTAGGATTAACAGGAAAAAGCAAAAAATTTCAGAATTGCACCTTGCAATGTGGAGATATTACTGTTTGTGCATTTACAATATTCATTGATTTTTGCCATTGAAAAACATGTTTTTCATATACCAGAAATGTTTGAAGCTACTGACTGAATGAAAGGAGCTGGCATCTCACTCTCTTTGAATCTTCTTTATCATGCTAGGATTAACAGGAAAAAGCAAAAAATTTCAGAATTGCACCTTGCAATGTGGAGATATTACTGTTTGTGCATTTACAATATTCATTGATTTTTGCCATTGAAAAACATGTTTTTCATATACCAGAAATGTTTGAAGCTACTGACTGAATGAAAGGAGCTGGCATCTCACTCTCTTTGAATCTTCTTTATCATGCTAGGATTAACAGGAAAAAGCTAAAAATTTCAGAATTGCACCGTGCAATGTGGAGATATTACTGTTTGTGCATTTACAATATTCATTGATTTTTGCCATTGAAAAACATGTTTTTCATATACCAGAAATGTTTGAAGCTACTGACTGAATGAAAGGAGCTGGCATCTCACTCTCTTTGAATCTTCTTTATCATGCTAGGATTAGCAGGAAAAAGCAAAAAATTTCAGAATTGCACCTTGCAATGTGGAGATATTACTGTTTGTGCATTTACAATATTCATTGATTTTTGCCATTGAAAAACATGTTTTTCATATACCAGAAATGTTTGAAGCTACTGACTGAATGAAAGGAGCTGGCATCTCACTCTCTTTGAATCTTCTTTATCATGCTAGGATTAACAGGAAAAAGCTAAAAATTTCAGAATTGCACCGTGCAATGTGGAGATATTACTGTTTGTGCATTTACAATATTCATTGATTTTTGCCATTGAAAAACATGTTTTTCATATACCAGAAATGTTTGAAGCTACTGACTGAATGAAAGGAGCTGGCATCTCACTCTCTTTGAATCTTCTTTATCATGCTAGGATTAGCAGGAAAAAGCAAAAAATTTCAGAATTGCACCTTGCAATGTGGAGATATTACTGTTTGTGCATTTACAATATTCATTGATTTTTGCCATTGAAAAACATGTTTTTCATATACCAGAAATGTTTGAAGCTACTGACTGAATGAAAGGAGCTGGCATCTCACTCTGAATCTTCTTTATCATGCTAGGATTAACAGGAAAAAGCTAAAAATTTCAGAATTGCACCGTGCAATGTGGAGATATTACTGTTTGTGCATTTACAATATTCATTGATTTTTGCCATTGAAAAACATGTTTTTCATATACCAGAAATGTTTGAAGCTACTGACTGAATGAAAGGAGCTGGCATCTCACTCTCTTTGAATCTTCTTTATCATGCTAGGATTAGCAGGAAAAAGCAAAAAATTTCAGAATTGCACCTTGCAATGTGGAGATATTACTGTTTGTGCATTTACAATATTCATTGATTTTTGCCATTGAAAAACATGTTTTTCATATACCAGAAATGTTTGAAGCTACTGACTGAATGAAAGGAGCTGGCATCTCACTCTCTTTGAATCTTCTTTATCATGCTAGGATTAACAGGAAAAAGCAAAAAATTTCAGAATTGCACCTTGCAATGTGGAGATATTACTGTTTGTGCATTTACAATATTCATTGATTTTTGCCATTGAAAAACATGTTTTTCATATACCAGAAATGTTTGAAGCTACTGACTGAATGAAAGGAGCTGGCATCTCACTCTCTTTGAATCTTCTTTATCATGCTAGGATTAACAGGAAAAAGCTAAAAATTTCAGAATTGCACCGTGCAATGTGGAGATATTACTGTTTGTGCATGTACAGTATTCATTGATTTTTGCCATTGAAAAACATGTTTTTCATATACCAGAAATGTTTGAAGCTACTGACTGAATGAAAGGAGCTGGCATCTCACTCTCTTTGAATCTTCTTTATCATGCTAGGATTAGCAGGAAAAAGCAAAAAATTTCAGAATTGCACCTTGCAATGTGGAGATATTACTGTTTGTGCATTTACAATATTCATTGATTTTTGCCATTGAAAAACATGTTTTTCATATACCAGAAATGTTTGAAGCTACTGACTGAATGAAAGGAGCTGGCATCTCACTCTCTTTGAATCTTCTTTATCATGCTAGGATTAACAGGAAAAAGCTAAAAATTTCAGAATTGCACCGTGCAATGTGGAGATATTACTGTTTGTGCATTTACAATATTCATTGATTTTTGCCATTGAAAAACATGTTTTTCATATACCAGAAATGTTTGAAGCTACTGACTGAATGAAAGGAGCTGGCATCTCACTCTCTTTGAATCTTCTTTATCATGCTAGGATTAGCAGGAAAAAGCAAAAAATTTCAGAATTGCACCGTGCAATGTGGAGATATTACTGTTTGTGCATTTACAATATTCATTGATTTTTGCCATTGAAAAACGTTTTTCATATACCAGAAATGTTTGAAGCTACTGACTGAATGAAAGGAGCTGGCATCTCACTCTCTTTGAATCTTCTTTATCATGCTAGGATTAACAGGAAAAAGCAAAAAATTTCAGAATTGCACCTTGCAATGTGGAGATATTACTGTTTGTGCATTTACAATATTCATTGATTTTTGCCATTGAAAAACATGTTTTTCATATACCAGAAATGTTTGAAGCTACTGACTGAATGAAAGGAGCTGGCATCTCACTCTCTTTGAATCTTCTTTATCATGCTAGGATTAACAGGAAAAAGCTAAAAATTTCAGAATTGCACCGTGCAATGTGGAGATATTACTGTTTGTGCATTTACAATATTCATTGATTTTTGCCATTGAAAAACATGTTTTTCATATACCAGAAATGTTTGAAGCTACTGACTGAATGAAAGGAGCTGGCATCTCACTCTCTTTGAATCTTCTTTATCATGCTAGGATTAGCAGGAAAAAGCAAAAAATTTCAGAATTGCACCTTGCAATGTGGAGATATTACTGTTTGTGCATTTACAATATTCATTGATTTTTGCCATTGAAAAACATGTTTTTCATATACCAGAAATGTTTGAAGCTACTGACTGAATGAAAGGAGCTGGCATCTCACTCTCTTTGAATCTTCTTTATCATGCTAGGATTAACAGGAAAAAGCTAAAAATTTCAGAATTGCACCGTGCAATGTGGAGATATTACTGTTTGTGCATTTACAATATTCATTGATTTTTGCCATTGAAAAACATGTTTTTCATATACCAGAAATGTTTGAAGCTACTGACTGAATGAAAGGAGCTGGCATCTCACTCTCTTTGAATCTTCTTTATCATGCTAGGATTAACAGGAAAAAGCTAAAAATTTCAGAATTGCACCGTGCAATGTGGAGATATTACTGTTTGTGCATTTACAATATTCATTGATTTTTGCCATTGAAAAACATGTTTTTCATATACCAGAAATGTTTGAAGCTACTGACTGAATGAAAGGAGCTGGCATCTCACTCTGAATCTTCTTTATCATGCTAGGATTAACAGGAAAAAGCTAAAAATTTCAGAATTGCACCGTGCAATGTGGAGATATTACTGTTTGTGCATTTACAATATTCATTGATTTTTGCCATTGAAAAACATGTTTTTCATATACCAGAAATGTTTGAAGCTACTGACTGAATGAAAGGAGCTGGCATCTCACTCTCTTTGAATCTTCTTTATCATGCTAGGATTAGCAGGAAAAAGCAAAAAATTTCAGAATTGCACCTTGCAATGTGGAGATATTACTGTTTGTGCATTTACAATATTCATTGATTTTTGCCATTGAAAAACATGTTTTTCATATACCAGAAATGTTTGAAGCTACTGACTGAATGAAAGGAGCTGGCATCTCACTCTCTTTGAATCTTCTTTATCATGCTAGGATTAACAGGAAAAAGCAAAAAATTTCAGAATTGCACCTTGCAATGTGGAGATATTACTGTTTGTGCATTTACAATATTCATTGATTTTTGCCATTGAAAAACATGTTTTTCATATACCAGAAATGTTTGAAGCTACTGACTGAATGAAAGGAGCTGGCATCTCACTCTCTTTGAATCTTCTTTATCATGCTAGGATTAACAGGAAAAAGCTAAAAATTTCAGAATTGCACCGTGCAATGTGGAGATATTACTGTTTGTGCATTTACAGTATTCATTGATTTTTGCCATTGAAAAACATGTTTTTCATATACCAGAAATGTTTGAAGCTACTGACTGAATGAAAGGAGCTGGCATCTCACTCTCTTTGAATCTTCTTTATCATGCTAGGATTAGCAGGAAAAAGCAAAAAATTTCAGAATTGCACCTTGCAATGTGGAGATATTACTGTTTGTGCATTTACAATATTCATTGATTTTTGCCATTGAAAAACATGTTTTTCATATACCAGAAATGTTTGAAGCTACTGACTGAATGAAAGGAGCTGGCATCTCACTCTCTTTGAATCTTCTTTATCATGCTAGGATTAACAGGAAAAAGCTAAAAATTTCAGAATTGCACCGTGCAATGTGGAGATATTACTGTTTGTGCATTTACAATATTCATTGATTTTTGCCATTGAAAAACATGTTTTTCATATACCAGAAATGTTTGAAGCTACTGACTGAATGAAAGGAGCTGGCATCTCACTCTCTTTGAATCTTCTTTATCATGCTAGGATTAGCAGGAAAAAGCAAAAAATTTCAGAATTGCACCTTGCAATGTGGAGATATTACTGTTTGTGCATTTACAATATTCATTGATTTTTGCCATTGAAAAATGTTTTTCATATACCAGAAATGTTTGAAGCTACTGACTGAATGAAAGGAGCTGGCATCTCACTCTCTTTGAATCTTCTTTATCATGCTAGGATTAACAGGAAAAAGCAAAAAATTTCAGAATTGCACCTTGCAATATGGAGATATTACTGTTTGTGCATTTACAATATTCATTGATTTTTGCCATTGAAAAACATGTTTTTCATATACCAGAAATGTTTGAAGCTACTGACTGAATGAAAGGAGCTGGCATCTCACTCTCTTTGAATCTTCTTTATCATGCTAGGATTAACAGGAAAAAGCTAAAAATTTCAGAATTGCACCGTGCAATGTGGAGATATTACTGTTTGTGCATTTACAATATTCATTGATTTTTGCCATTGAAAAACATGTTTTTCATATACCAGAAATGTTTGAAGCTACTGACTGAATGAAAGGAGCTGGCATCTCACTCTCTTTGAATCTTCTTTATCATGCTAGGATTAGCAGGAAAAAGCAAAAAATTTCAGAATTGCACCTTGCAATGTGGAGATATTACTGTTTGTGCATTTACAATATTCATTGATTTTTGCCATTGAAAAACATGTTTTTCATATACCAGAAATGTTTGAAGCTACTGACTGAATGAAAGGAGCTGGCATCTCACTCTCTTTGAATCTTCTTTATCATGCTAGGATTAACAGGAAAAAGCTAAAAATTTCAGAATTGCACCGTGCAATGTGGAGATATTACTGTTTGTGCATTTACAATATTCATTGATTTTTGCCATTGAAAAACATGTTTTTCATATACCAGAAATGTTTGAAGCTACTGACTGAATGAAAGGAGCTGGCATCTCACTCTCTTTGAATCTTCTTTATCATGCTAGGATTAACAGGAAAAAGCTAAAAATTTCAGAATTGCACCGTGCAATGTGGAGATATTACTGTTTGTGCATTTACAATATTCATTGATTTTTGCTATTGAAAAACATGTTTTTCATATACCAGAAATGTTTGAAGCTACTGACTGAATGAAAGGAGCTGGCATCTCACTCTCTTTGAATCTTCTTTATCATGCTAGGATTAGCAGGAAAAAGCAAAAAATTTCAGAATTGCACCTTGCAATGTGGAGATATTACTGTTTGTGCATTTACAATATTCATTGATTTTTGCCATTGAAAAACATGTTTTTCATATACCAGAAATGTTTGAAGCTACTGACTGAATGAAAGGAGCTGGCATCTCACTCTCTTTGAATCTTCTTTATCATGCTAGGATTAACAGGAAAAAGCAAAAAATTTCAGAATTGCACCTTGCAATGTGGAGATATTACTGTTTGTGCATTTACAATATTCATTGATTTTTGCCATTGAAAAACATGTTTTTCATATACCAGAAATGTTTGAAGCTACTGACTGAATGAAAGGAGCTGGCATCTCACTCTCTTTGAATCTTCTTTATCATGCTAGGATTAACAGGAAAAAGCTAAAAATTTCAGAATTGCACCGTGCAATGTGGAGATATTACTGTTTGTGCATTTACAATATTCATTGATTTTTGCCATTGAAAAACATGTTTTTCATATACCAGAAATGTTTGAAGCTACTGACTGAATGAAAGGAGCTGGCATCTCACTCTCTTTGAATCTTCTTTATCATGCTAGGATTAGCAGGAAAAAGCAAAAAATTTCAGAATTGCACCTTGCAATGTGGAGATATTACTGTTTGTGCATTTACAATATTCATTGATTTTTGCCATTGAAAAACATGTTTTTCATATACCAGAAATGTTTGAAGCTACTGACTGAATGAAAGGAGCTGGCATCTCACTCTCTTTGAATCTTCTTTATCATGCTAGGATTAACAGGAAAAAGCAAAAAATTTCAGAATTGCACCTTGCAATGTGGAGATATTACTGTTTGTGCATTTACAATATTCATTGATTTTTGCCATTGAAAAACATGTTTTTCATATACCAGAAATGTTTGAAGCTACTGACTGAATGAAAGGAGCTGGCATCTCACTCTCTTTGAATCTTCTTTATCATGCTAGGATTAACAGGAAAAAGCTAAAAATTTCAGAATTGCACCGTGCAATGTGGAGATATTACTGTTTGTGCATTTACAATATTCATTGATTTTTGCCATTGAAAAACATGTTTTTCATATACCAGAAATGTTTGAAGCTACTGACTGAATGAAAGGAGCTGGCATCTCACTCTCTTTGAATCTTCTTTATCATGCTAGGATTAGCAGGAAAAAGCAAAAAATTTCAGAATTGCACCTTGCAATGTGGAGATATTACTGTTTGTGCATTTACAATATTCATTGATTTTTGCCATTGAAAAACATGTTTTTCATATACCAGAAATGTTTGAAGCTACTGACTGAATGAAAGGAGCTGGCATCTCACTCTCTTTGAATCTTCTTTATCATGCTAGGATTAACAGGAAAAAGCTAAAAATTTCAGAATTGCACCGTGCAATGTGGAGATATTACTGTTTGTGCATTTACAATATTCATTGATTTTTGCCATTGAAAAACATGTTTTTCATATACCAGAAATGTTTGAAGCTACTGACTGAATGAAAGGAGCTGGCATCTCACTCTCTTTGAATCTTCTTTATCATGCTAGGATTAACAGGAAAAAGCTAAAAATTTCAGAATTGCACCGTGCAATGTGGAGATATTACTGTTTGTGCATTTACAATATTCATTGATTTTTGCCATTGAAAAACATGTTTTTCATATACCAGAAATGTTTGAAGCTACTGACTGAATGAAAGGAGCTGGCATCTCACTCTGAATCTTCTTTATCATGCTAGGATTAACAGGAAAAAGCTAAAAATTTCAGAATTGCACCGTGCAATGTGGAGATATTACTGTTTGTGCATTTACAATATTCATTGATTTTTGCCATTGAAAAACATGTTTTTCATATACCAGAAATGTTTGAAGCTACTGACTGAATGAAAGGAGCTGGCATCTCACTCTCTTTGAATCTTCTTTATCATGCTAGGATTAGCAGGAAAAAGCAAAAAATTTCAGAATTGCACCTTGCAATGTGGAGATATTACTGTTTGTGCATTTACAATATTCATTGATTTTTGCCATTGAAAAACATGTTTTTCATATACCAGAAATGTTTGAAGCTACTGACTGAATGAAAGGAGCTGGCATCTCACTCTCTTTGAATCTTCTTTATCATGCTAGGATTAACAGGAAAAAGCAAAAAATTTCAGAATTGCACCTTGCAATGTGGAGATATTACTGTTTGTGCATTTACAATATTCATTGATTTTTGCCATTGAAAAACATGTTTTTCATATACCAGAAATGTTTGAAGCTACTGACTGAATGAAAGGAGCTGGCATCTCACTCTCTTTGAATCTTCTTTATCATGCTAGGATTAACAGGAAAAAGCTAAAAATTTCAGAATTGCACCGTGCAATGTGGAGATATTACTGTTTGTGCATTTACAGTATTCATTGATTTTTGCCATTGAAAAACATGTTTTTCATATACCAGAAATGTTTGAAGCTACTGACTGAATGAAAGGAGCTGGCATCTCACTCTCTTTGAATCTTCTTTATCATGCTAGGATTAGCAGGAAAAAGCAAAAAATTTCAGAATTGCACCTTGCAATGTGGAGATATTACTGTTTGTGCATTTACAATATTCATTGATTTTTGCCATTGAAAAACATGTTTTTCATATACCAGAAATGTTTGAAGCTACTGACTGAATGAAAGGAGCTGGCATCTCACTCTCTTTGAATCTTCTTTATCATGCTAGGATTAACAGGAAAAAGCTAAAAATTTCAGAATTGCACCGTGCAATGTGGAGATATTACTGTTTGTGCATTTACAATATTCATTGATTTTTGCCATTGAAAAACATGTTTTTCATATACCAGAAATGTTTGAAGCTACTGACTGAATGAAAGGAGCTGGCATCTCACTCTCTTTGAATCTTCTTTATCATGCTAGGATTAGCAGGAAAAAGCAAAAAATTTCAGAATTGCACCTTGCAATGTGGAGATATTACTGTTTGTGCATTTACAATATTCATTGATTTTTGCCATTGAAAAATGTTTTTCATATACCAGAAATGTTTGAAGCTACTGACTGAATGAAAGGAGCTGGCATCTCACTCTCTTTGAATCTTCTTTATCATGCTAGGATTAACAGGAAAAAGCAAAAAATTTCAGAATTGCACCTTGCAATATGGAGATATTACTGTTTGTGCATTTACAATATTCATTGATTTTTGCCATTGAAAAACATGTTTTTCATATACCAGAAATGTTTGAAGCTACTGACTGAATGAAAGGAGCTGGCATCTCACTCTCTTTGAATCTTCTTTATCATGCTAGGATTAACAGGAAAAAGCTAAAAATTTCAGAATTGCACCGTGCAATGTGGAGATATTACTGTTTGTGCATTTACAATATTCATTGATTTTTGCCATTGAAAAACATGTTTTTCATATACCAGAAATGTTTGAAGCTACTGACTGAATGAAAGGAGCTGGCATCTCACTCTCTTTGAATCTTCTTTATCATGCTAGGATTAGCAGGAAAAAGCAAAAAATTTCAGAATTGCACCTTGCAATGTGGAGATATTACTGTTTGTGCATTTACAATATTCATTGATTTTTGCCATTGAAAAACATGTTTTTCATATACCAGAAATGTTTGAAGCTACTGACTGAATGAAAGGAGCTGGCATCTCACTCTCTTTGAATCTTCTTTATCATGCTAGGATTAACAGGAAAAAGCTAAAAATTTCAGAATTGCACCGTGCAATGTGGAGATATTACTGTTTGTGCATTTACAATATTCATTGATTTTTGCCATTGAAAAACATGTTTTTCATATACCAGAAATGTTTGAAGCTACTGACTGAATGAAAGGAGCTGGCATCTCACTCTCTTTGAATCTTCTTTATCATGCTAGGATTAACAGGAAAAAGCTAAAAATTTCAGAATTGCACCGTGCAATGTGGAGATATTACTGTTTGTGCATTTACAATATTCATTGATTTTTGCTATTGAAAAACATGTTTTTCATATACCAGAAATGTTTGAAGCTACTGACTGAATGAAAGGAGCTGGCATCTCACTCTCTTTGAATCTTCTTTATCATGCTAGGATTAGCAGGAAAAAGCAAAAAATTTCAGAATTGCACCTTGCAATGTGGAGATATTACTGTTTGTGCATTTACAATATTCATTGATTTTTGCCATTGAAAAACATGTTTTTCATATACCAGAAATGTTTGAAGCTACTGACTGAATGAAAGGAGCTGGCATCTCACTCTCTTTCAATCTTCTTTATCATGCTAGGATTAACAGGAAAAAGCAAAAAATTTCAGAATTGCACCTTGCAATGTGGAGATATTACTGTTTGTGCATTTACAATATTCATTGATTTTTGCCATTGAAAAACATGTTTTTCATATACCAGAAATGTTTGAAGCTACTGACTGAATGAAAGGAGCTGGCATCTCACTCTCTTTGAATCTTCTTTATCATGCTAGGATTAACAGGAAAAAGCTAAAAATTTCAGAATTGCACCGTGCAATGTGGAGATATTACTGTTTGTGCATTTACAATATTCATTGATTTTTGCCATTGAAAAACATGTTTTTCATATACCAGAAATGTTTGAAGCTACTGACTGAATGAAAGGAGCTGGCATCTCACTCTCTTTGAATCTTCTTTATCATGCTAGGATTAGCAGGAAAAAGCAAAAAATTTCAGAATTGCACCTTGCAATGTGGAGATATTACTGTTTGTGCATTTACAATATTCATTGATTTTTGCCATTGAAAAACATGTTTTTCATATACCAGAAATGTTTGAAGCTACTGACTGAATGAAAGGAGCTGGCATCTCACTCTCTTTGAATCTTCTTTATCATGCTAGGATTAACAGGAAAAAGCAAAAAATTTCAGAATTGCACCTTGCAATGTGGAGATATTACTGTTTGTGCATTTACAATATTCATTGATTTTTGCCATTGAAAAACATGTTTTTCATATACCAGAAATGTTTGAAGCTACTGACTGAATGAAAGGAGCTGGCATCTCACTCTCTTTGAATCTTCTTTATCATGCTAGGATTAACAGGAAAAAGCTAAAAATTTCAGAATTGCACCGTGCAATGTGGAGATATTACTGTTTGTGCATTTACAATATTCATTGATTTTTGCCATTGAAAAACATGTTTTTCATATACCAGAAATGTTTGAAGCTACTGACTGAATGAAAGGAGCTGGCATCTCACTCTCTTTGAATCTTCTTTATCATGCTAGGATTAGCAGGAAAAAGCAAAAAATTTCAGAATTGCACCTTGCAATGTGGAGATATTACTGTTTGTGCATTTACAATATTCATTGATTTTTGCCATTGAAAAACATGTTTTTCATATACCAGAAATGTTTGAAGCTACTGACTGAATGAAAGGAGCTGGCATCTCACTCTCTTTGAATCTTCTTTATCATGCTAGGATTAACAGGAAAAAGCTAAAAATTTCAGAATTGCACCGTGCAATGTGGAGATATTACTGTTTGTGCATTTACAATATTCATTGATTTTTGCCATTGAAAAACATGTTTTTCATATACCAGAAATGTTTGAAGCTACTGACTGAATGAAAGGAGCTGGCATCTCACTCTCTTTGAATCTTCTTTATCATGCTAGGATTAGCAGGAAAAAGCAAAAAATTTCAGAATTGCACCTTGCAATGTGGAGATATTACTGTTTGTGCATTTACAATATTCATTGATTTTTGCCATTGAAAAACATGTTTTTCATATACCAGAAATGTTTGAAGCTACTGACTGAATGAAAGGAGCTGGCATCTCACTCTCTTTGAATCTTCTTTATCATGCTAGGATTAACAGGAAAAAGCAAAAAATTTCAGAATTGCACCTTGCAATGTGGAGATATTACTGTTTGTGCATTTACAATATTCATTGATTTTTGCCATTGAAAAACATGTTTTTCATATACCAGAAATGTTTGAAGCTACTGACTGAATGAAAGGAGCTGGCATCTCACTCTCTTTGAATCTTCTTTATCATGCTAGGATTAACAGGAAAAAGCTAAAAATTTCAGAATTGCACCGTGCAATGTGGAGATATTACTGTTTGTGCATTTACAATATTCATTGATTTTTGCCATTGAAAAACATGTTTTTCATATACCAGAAATGTTTGAAGCTACTGACTGAATGAAAGGAGCTGGCATCTCACTCTCTTTGAATCTTCTTTATCATGCTAGGATTAGCAGGAAAAAGCAAAAAATTTCAGAATTGCACCTTGCAATGTGGAGATATTACTGTTTGTGCATTTATAATATTCATTGATTTTTGCCATTGAAAAACATGTTTTTCATATACCAGAAATGTTTGAAGCTACTGACTGAATGAAAGGAGCTGGCATCTCACTCTCTTTGAATCTTCTTTATCATGCTAGGATTAACAGGAAAAAGCTAAAAATTTCAGAATTGCACCGTGCAATGTGGAGATATTACTGTTTGTGCATTTACAATATTCATTGATTTTTGCCATTGAAAAACATGTTTTTCATATACCAGAAATGTTTGAAGCTACTGACTGAATGAAAGGAGCTGGCATCTCACTCTCTTTGTTTTACCATATTTTTTTTATTTTTAATAAACAATTTAACAGGGGAATAACAATCGTAGCGTAAAAGTAGTGACAAAAAAAATATTCATAATAAGGGATAAATTCTGAGGGAAGGGGAGGGGAAAGGGTACAAACGGGAATGGATAAACAGGAAAGATGGGAGAAATTTGTTCGTCAAATAGTATATACGATAGTACATAAGCTTGAACAATTTAAACACACATTACTATCATTAGCAAAAATTAAACATATTAATGAGCTAAACATGACACACATTAAGATGTTCCAGCATTATGAGAGGGTTGAGGGAACTTAGTGAGCCAAATATCCCACTTCCCAGAGAATTTAAGTAAGTTATTGTTGATAAGGGCAAATCTGAGTTCAAATATTCTATGGAGATTCATCTTATCAACTAAGTCCTCCAAAGTGGGGACATGTGACTTTCTCCAATAAAAAGCCAATGCGTTCTTACATACTGAAAATAAGTGAATCACCAAAGATCTTTCAAACGACTTATATGATTCGAGATCTAAGGATAGTAAAGCCATTTGAGGGGTCAATACTAAAGGTCTGCCTAGAAGATCATCTACCAAAGAAGAGATCTGAGCCCATAGATTCCGGATTTTGGGGCAGCTCCAAAAGAGATGTAAAAGATCTCCCCTAAGGCCGCACTCCCTCCAACAAAGGGGAGAGTTGCTGGGCTTTATATGGTGGAGCCTGATTGGAGTGTAATACCATCTGGTTAGAATTTTGAAGTAGGCCTCTTGTAAGGGCATAGATATATTAGAGGCTTGAGAAAAAAGAACAGCACTCTCCCATTGATCGGATTGGAAATTGAGTTTTAGGTCTTTTTCCCAACGTATCATGTAGAGGTGTTTTTGGAAGGAAAGATCATTATTGAAGCTGTTATATATGTGTCTCAGGCTCCAAAAAATTTTGTGGGATGGGTTGCTTAACAGGTTCACCGAGGTTTCAGAAACAATAAGTTTACCAGAAGTAAATTCCAGAATAATGCTCTTTAAATGAGAGTATAAAAAGAAATCAGATGAAGGTAAGTTGAATCTTTTTTTAAGAATTTGGAAAGGAATAAAGGCAGAAGCTTCATAGAAGTCTCCAATTTTCCTTAACCCTTTATTGTCCCACTGATCTGGGATGGAAGAGTTATACAGATCAGCAACAAAACCAATTGGAAAATTTTTGACAAAAGAAAACTTATCCATATCAGAATCTCTTAGGGGACTCTTTTTCTTTCTTTTGGCGATTTTTTTCCAGGCGTCAATAATCGCCTGGAAAATAGGATGGGAAGAATCATGAGTGCACTGTTTAAAGAGATGCCTAAGTAACAATTCACGGGGAGAAGAGCCATTATTTAAGAAGGTCTCCAGAGTCATCCAAGCTGGGGGACTGTCAGAATTAAACCAATTACTGCTCTGTTTGATGAGGTTTGCCAAATAGTAAGCAGAAATATTAGGGTGGCTCAGACCTCCGTTACACTTATTCTTGTACAATATATCTGCAGATATCCTCGCACGTTTATTATCCCAGACATAGGAATTAATCTGATTTTGAATTTTTTGAATAAAGATGTGAGAAATAGTTAAAGGTAAGTTGCGGAAAAAATACAAGATTTTGGGTAGAACAAACATCTTAATAGAGAGGACTCTACCCCACCATGACAAATCTCTTTTCAAAAATTCCATCAAATCTCCGCGGACAATATCCTCAATCAGAACCAGGTTGTCAGAAATTGTTGAGTTAATAGTTTTACCAATACTGATCCCCAAATAAGTCAGATTGCGTTTAGCCAAACCGAAGGAAAATCTCGAGTGTAAAACCTCTCTCGTCTGGCGGTCCAGATTAATGTTTAAAAGTTTAGACTTCTCATTATTGATCTTAAAATAAGAAATCTGAGAGAATAGTTCTAGAACCTTCGAAACTTCCGCAACCGAATTTACTGGGTCCAGCAAGGAAAGCATAACATCATCTGCAAAGAGGCCAATTTTAAATTCTCGAGATGGGGTAGAAATCCCCCTAATGTCAGTGTTTTCTCTAATCCTCTGTGCCAAAGGCTCCATAGCCAAGACAAAGAGAAGGGGGGAAAGTGGGCAACCCTGTCTAGTACCATTTGTGATAGGGATTGGGTTTGAGAGATAATTGTTAACATAAATTTTTGCTTGGGGGTTAGAATAGAGGGCCATAATTGAAGAGAGAAATTTGTTATCAAAACCGAATTTAATAAGGGTGAGTTTAAGGTATAGCCAATTTAACCTGTCGAAAGCTTTTTCAGCGTCTAAAGCAAGCAATGAAGTTGGGAGTTTGGCCGTATTTATCACCTTAATAATATTCAGAAGTCTTCTAGAGCCATCAGTTGCTTGCCTCCCACCAACGAAGCCAATCTGATCGTCGTTGATGAGAGATGGGAGAATAGTCGATAAACGATTGGCCAGAATTTTCGAATATATCTTAATATCAGTGTTAATTAGAGAAATGGGCCTATAATTTTTAACATTATCTCTCTCATCCTTAGACTTGGGTATTAGGGTAATGGTGGCTTCCAGCATTTCTGAGGGGAAGGAGCTTATTGAGGAAGCATGATTGAAAATTTTCGTGAGAGGGGAAGAAAGTAGGTCACAAAAAGTTTTATAATACTCATTGATGAACCCATCTGGACCCGGAGCCTTGAAATCTTTAAGTTGCTTTATTGTGTTAATAATTTCAGGGTTAGAAAAAGGCTTATTCAATGACTCGTGATCCAGAGGGCTCAATTTCGGTAGGTTAATGGAGGATAAAAATTTGTTGATTGCATCTGGGTGAGGATGGGGAATTAGAGGGTCAGTTTTGATGTTGTAGAGTTTTTTGTAAAAGTCTGCAAACTGGTTCACTATATCTTTAGGGTGGCAAAACGTTATTCCACTATTGTTTTTTATTTTATCTATTCTATTAATTGCTCTTTTACATTTGACTAGGCGGGCCATAAAGCGGGTAGGTTTATTTAGAGCCGCATAGTAATTAAATTTTGATTTCCGAATAATCGCATCATAGGAGGAAGAAATTTCTGATTTTAGCTCTACCCTTAAATTTGAGAGCTCTTTTTGAATTATTGGGGAAGGGGAAGGAAGATTTATTTGTTCTAGTTCTTTTTCCCTAATCAGTTTTTGAAGAGAATTAATTTTTGTTCTTTTTTCTTTTTTTTCAGATGAGGAAATCTGCATTAGTACACCACGAAGGACAGCCTTGTGAGCGCACCAGCTGGAGAAAGGATTAGATAAGTCTGGGGTATCGTTCTCCCTAAAATAATCAGAAATAGCTTTTTCAATAATTTTTTTGTTTTTGGGGTTATGAATAAGTGAAGATCTACATTTCCAAAGAAATCCATTTTTAATAAGAGGACCAATATGAATTTCACATGACGTAGGGGCATGATCTGATAGAGACCTAAGGCCTATAGATACGTTAGAGAATTTGGGTAAAGAAAAGACATCAGTTATTATTAAGTCAATTCTAGAGGCCGTTTGGTGCGCATCCGAAAAGTGGGAGAATTCTTTGGAGGTAGTTTGCAGACATCTAAATGTATCAAATAGTTCGTTTTTATAAAGCCAATTATTTAGCGTCGGGTATAAGTGACGGCTGGGGGAGGAAGAGTCCATATGGCCGTCTGGGACCATGTTGAAGTCTCCTAAAAAAATCAATTCGCCTCTCCTAACCTCTTCAACCTTTCTGAAAACCTTGTTCAAAAAGGGTATTTGCTTTTTATTTGGGGCGTATAGGTTAACAACAGTGCACTCATGATTATTCAGTTTACAGAGCAATATATGGAACCTTCCATTGACATCTTTATGCTGATCTAAAAACTCAAATGGGACAGAATCTCTGATCACTGTAGCTACACCGGCTTTTTTCCGGTCGCTAGTGGATTCAAATATATGAGGGTAGCGTTTGTGGGTGAAGGTAGGGTGTTTTCCCTCGGCAAACCTTGTCTCCTGAAGACACGCAACATCAGCACCAAGATGACCCAATTCCTTCCAAAGGGAGAATCTCTTATTGGGACAGTTTAGGCCTCTTACATTATAGGTGATAATCTTGATAGGCATAGGTAAATTAATAATCAAAGTAAATCACAAGGAGAGGGGTCAGTTGGTCCAACAAATTCCCAAAAAATAAAAATCAACCGACAATCAAAGCTGGAATACAATATCTCTAATATTAATTCAAAGATAGTAATAACAATAACCAAGTATTCAAAGAAAAAGAAAAAACGAATCAAAAAATCTCCTGAGGGAACCTTCACCGAAAAGGTTCTCCCTCAGATTGGGGGGAAAAATAATGTGGACAAACCATGAAGGCTAAATGTAAAGAAGAATGATAAATTTATTATAGCATGTTAGGTGAGGTGATAAAATGAGTTTATTTTTAAAGGGGACTCCCGAGGGAGTAGTGTTTATCATTTCAGCGGTGGGGTGCCTTTGTAACTTTGTAGGGAATGTCTTTTATAAAATCAAAAAATTTAGGGCCTTCATCAGGATCTGTAAGAGTGAATGTTTTCCGGTTAAAGAAAATCAGCAACTTTACTGGAAAGCCCCACCTATACGGGATATTCATATCCCTCAGTCTATCTGTGGTCAGTTTGTATGACCTTCTTGTATCCATGGTTTCTTTGGAAAAATCTGAAAAGATTTTTAGGTGCGAAAAAGGCTCTGGAAAAGTCCTGTTTTCCCTAATATAATTCAAGATTCTCTCTTTGGTCGAGAAAAAATGTAATCTAACTATTACATCCCTAGGAAAATCCGAGGAGATGGAGGTCGGACGAAATAAGCGATGGGCCCTATCAATGATAAGATCCTGCTCAGAAAGGGATGGGATTGTCTTATGAAATAGGTCTTTGACAAAAGCCGAAATATCTGAGGAAGAAACATCCTCAGATATACCCCTAATCTTCAAGTTATTTCTTCTACTTCTATCCTCCAAGTCCGCAACTTTTAATCTGAGTCTTTTAAGTTCAGATTTAATTTCTAGATTATCAGAAGAGACAGACTCTACCTTTCCCTCCACCGTTTCAAGTCTTTTAGTGTTTTCCTCCAATTTAAGACCAAAAGCTTCCAAAGTAGATTTCATAGTGTCTACCTGTTTCTCGAAGCCCAGTTTCATATTTCTGTCAATCGTCTTTAAAAGATTGTCCAGATATGAACCAAGGTCGGTATTTCCCAACTCTTGTGAAATGGGCATTTTGACCGGGACACTAAGCGTAGGGTCTGGGGACGAAGGGGAAAAGTCCTTTTTAGCACGTCTCTTATCTGGACTAGGATTAGGAGACGTGTCCGAGGATTCCTCCTCCGAACTCGTAGCCAGTGAAGAATACTTGTTGCTCCAGGCTCCTGGGTCCCTTCTCTTTGATGAGATGGAAATATCCATCTCTTCCACTTTTTTTTCTTTAACTACGGTAGAAGGGGCAGGTTTAGCATCAGGAATTCTCTGTGGTTTTGGAGATAATAGACTTTTAGAAGATTCTTTGGTGGGAGAGCTTATTTTAGAACTCTGTCTGTCTTCCAGATTTCTATGAGGTGATCTGGACTTAAGTGGACTGACAGTATTGACAGCATCTTCTGATGGGTTTGAAAATGAAAAGCGTTGGGAGGACTTCGCTCTAACCGCACTAGTTTTAAGGGGAGCTTCCAAAGACTTTTGGGTATTTTTTTTATTAGCCGCCATTATAAAATATCAGACCTATGGGTATATATTTATAGAAAAAACACTAAAATGACACTAGAAATATTTAACCTAAAGGGTGGACAAAAGACTTTAGGGTTGCAAAATGACTGGGAACAATGGCTAGAAGAAATTTGCGTTAAACAAATATCAGTCCAACAAGAGACAATCAATACCCTTAAAAACTGCAAAATTATGTACCCCCTAAAATGCAATCCTTAAAATATGAATTACAATCAAAAGTAACAAACAAAAAAAAAAAAAAAATAATGAAATTGACCTGAGGGATAAAAATAAAAGGCACATATAGTTCTTAACATGAAACTAATTATTATGGAGGCTTGCAAATCTGTAGAATTCCATGGGCACCAACTGTTATATATATATCAAGTAGCGTAGACACAGGGTATATATATGAGGGCAGAAACAGATCCTTCTATCCCCCCCCTCCCCTCAGAGTCAAGTCTCGCAGTCAAAATGATATTACACCGTTTGGAGTTTAATAAACCTCTGTATCAGTATTAATAAAGAATCAGCACCTTGGACAGCAGTTCAAAGCGACGCTGCAGCAGGAGGCAGGAGAAATTGACTGGTATAAGTTCAGCACCATGGACAGCAGTACAGACTAATATAAGATCAGCACCATGGACAGCAGTTCAGATCAGCACCATGGACAGCAGCACAGACTAATACAAGATCAGCACCATGGACAGCAGTACAGACCAATACAAGATCAGCACCATGGACAGCAGTTCAGATCAGCACCATGGACAGCAGTGCAGAGCGACGCCGCAGCAGAGGGCAGGAGAATTTGATCAGCACCATGGACAGCAGTGCTGAGCTACGCTGCAGCAGGAGGCAGGAGATTTAAAGAATATCAGCTGATTGGAAGTGTGTGACAGTGGAGGGCAGCGGGGCTGATGCAGCGGGGGACCAGAGGCAAAAATCAAAGCGCAGCGGCGCTGTCACAGGAGGGGGAGGCAGCCACAGGGGTCTGCAGGGTCCAGGCACCACAGAAACATACACAGCAGAGCGGCACAGCGGGGGTAGCTGGAACGGACCTCGGCACTCGGCACTCAACAGCTGGAAGCAGGGGGAACGGAGCGGCTCCTTGTCAGAGGAAGGAGAGGTACCGCCGCCACTATATAACGTGGAAACACCAGTCACATATACCGGCAGTGCCCGGCATCAGAGAAAACAGCTGATGCCGGCTCCGGAGCAGAGGAGGGGGAACCGCTACTATGGGAACAGCCTGAGGTGCAGGTAACAGCCGGAGAGGAGAGAGCCGGGCGCAGACAGCAGCGGTGGCAGTAAGCCGAGGGGGGAAAGGGTCGCAGCAGCTTCACAGGGACACAAGGGGACACCGCTACTACCGGAGCAGCCCTGGAACCCTGAGCAACGGACCCCAGAAATCCAATAAGAGCCCTGGCATCAGCCGGGGCTTATCTAACCTTAGCCTTAGATATGAAGTCCCGCTCCGTCCCAGTCTCCTGAGCTCCGCGTCGGACAAGCTAGATTCTCAGTCCCTCGCCGGCAGCAGGGGTCTCGTCCTCGGGGTCCAGTGGGGTTGATTGTATTTGGTCCGGGGGTGGTAGTGCCGCTTCTTTATGGGTTGGGGTCCTGCAGGTCCGGTCCGGTCCTCCGTGGGGCTGTGATAGCAGATTGCAGAGCTGGGATTTATTCAGGATATCGCCAGTAACTCGATCTCAGTCTCCTCTTCTCCTCTGTTCTTGGGTCCGGTGTCGGGACAGCTGATGCTGCTGTAAGGTCCTGCTCCCGGGGTCAGGAGCAGAGCAGAGCAGACCTGCGCTGCTATCACAGTCACTCCAGAGTCACGTTGCAGAGTGACTGGAAACAAGAAAAGGGCCGCAGAGTGACGCAGCTGCATATAAAGCCTGCTGGTAGTCCTTAAGTCCGGTATAAAACGATGTAATCCTGGGTCCGGAGGTAAAAGGGCATAAATGGGTCCACAATCCTGTAGGGCCACGTTACAGAGTCACTTCAATGGTGGATTCTGAGCCTCACCCAAATGTCTGAGCACAAAGCATCTCCAGGGTTGATGGGGTTAGCAGGGATTCCTTGGTGTCAAAATGATCCCTGAATGATAGGAAGTCAAATTATATAAGAATTTTGGAAAAAAATCTTCTTTTGTTGCTTAAAAAGTAGCTTTAAAGCGAAGCCCTCAGGGAGCTCAGGATCAAGCTGCCATCTCGTCCTGTGCTCAGGCCACTCCCCCCATCTCACTCTCTTTGAATCTTCTTTATCATGCTAGGATTAGCAGGAAAAAGCAAAAAATTTCAGAATTGCACCTTGCAATGTGGAGATATTACTGTTTGTGCATTTACAATATTCATTGATTTTTGCCATTGAAAAACATGTTTTTCATATACCAGAAATGTTTGAAGCTACTGACTGAATGAAAGGAGCTGGCATCTCACTCTCTTTGAATCTTCTTTATCATGCTAGGATTAACAGGAAAAAGCAAAAAATTTCAGAATTGCACCTTGCAATGTGGAGATATTACTGTTTGTGCATTTACAATATTCATTGATTTTTGCCATTGAAAAACATGTTTTTCATATACCAGAAATGTTTGAAGCTACTGACTGAATGAAAGGAGCTGGCATCTCACTCTCTTTGAATCTTCTTTATCATGCTAGGATTAACAGGAAAAAGCTAAAAATTTCAGAATTGCACCGTGCAATGTGGAGATATTACTGTTTGTGCATTTACAATATTCATTGATTTTTGCCATTGAAAAACATGTTTTTCATATACCAGAAATGTTTGAAGCTACTGACTGAATGAAAGGAGCTGGCATCTCACTCTCTTTGAATCTTCTTTATCATGCTAGGATTAGCAGGAAAAAGCAAAAAATTTCAGAATTGCACCTTGCAATGTGGAGATATTACTGTTTGTGCATTTACAATATTCATTGATTTTTGCCATTGAAAAACATGTTTTTCATATACCAGAAATGTTTGAAGCTACTGACTGAATGAAAGGAGCTGGCATCTCACTCTCTTTGAATCTTCTTTATCATGCTAGGATTAACAGGAAAAAGCTAAAAATTTCAGAATTGCACCGTGCAATGTGGAGATATTACTGTTTGTGCATTTACAATATTCATTGATTTCTGCCATTGAAAAACATGTTTTTCATATACCAGAAATGTTTGAAGCTACTGACTGAATGAAAGGAGCTGGCATCTCACTCTCTTTGAATCTTCTTTATCATGCTAGGATTAGCAGGAAAAAGCAAAAAATTTCAGAATTGCACCTTGCAATGTGGAGATATTACTGTTTGTGCATTTACAATATTCATTGATTTTTGCCATTGAAAAACATGTTTTTCATATACCAGAAATGTTTGAAGCTACTGACTGAATGAAAGGAGCTGGCATCTCAATCTCTTTGAATCTTCTTTATCATGCTAGGATTAACAGGAAAAAGCAAAAAATTTCAGAATTGCACCTTGCAATGTGGAGATATTACTGTTTGTGCATTTACAATATTCATTGATTTTTGCCATTGAAAAACATGTTTTTCATATACCAGAAATGTTTGAAGCTACTGACTGAATGAAAGGAGCTGGCATCTCACTCTCTTTGAATCTTCTTTATCATGCTAGGATTAACAGGAAAAAGCTAAAAATTTCAGAATTGCACCGTGCAATGTGGAGATATTACTGTTTGTGCATTTACAATATTCATTGATTTTTGCCATTGAAAAACATGTTTTTCATATACCAGAAATGTTTGAAGCTACTGACTGAATGAAAGGAGCTGGCATCTCACTCTCTTTGAATCTTCTTTATCATGCTAGGATTAGCAGGAAAAAGCAAAAAATTTCAGAATTGCACCTTGCAATGTGGAGATATTACTGTTTGTGCATTTACAATATTCATTGATTTTTGCCATTGAAAAACATGTTTTTCATATACCAGAAATGTTTGAAGCTACTGACTGAATGAAAGGAGCTGGCATCTCACTCTCTTTGAATCTTCTTTATCATGCTAGGATTAGCAGGAAAAAGCAAAAAATTTCAGAATTGCACCTTGCAATGTGGAGATATTACTGTTTGTGCATTTACAATATTCATTGATTTTTGCCATTGAAAAACATGTTTTTCATATACCAGAAATGTTTGAAGCTACTGACTGAATGAAAGGAGCTGGCATCTCACTCTCTTTGAATCTTCTTTATCATGCTAGGATTAACAGGAAAAAGCAAAAAATTTCAGAATTGCACCTTGCAATGTGGAGATATTACTGTTTGTGCATTTACAATATTCATTGATTTTTGCCATTGAAAAACATGTTTTTCATATACCAGAAATGTTTGAAGCTACTGACTGAATGAAAGGAGCTGGCATCTCACTCTCTTTGAATCTTCTTTATCATGCTAGGATTAGCAGGAAAAAGCTAAAAATTTCAGAATTGCACCGTGCAATGTGGAGATATTACTGTTTGTGCATTTACAATATTCATTGATTTTTGCCATTGAAAAACATGTTTTTCATATACCAGAAATGTTTGAAGCTACTGACTGAATGAAAGGAGCTGGCATCTCACTCTCTTTGAATCTTCTTTATCATGCTAGGATTAGCAGGAAAAAGCAAAAAATTTCAGAATTGCACCTTGCAATGTGGAGATATTACTGTTTGTGCATTTACAATATTCATTGATTTTTGCCATTGAAAAACATGTTTTTCATGTACCAGAAATGTTTGAAGCTACTGACTGAATGAAAGGAGCTGGCATCTCACTCTCTTTGAATCTTCTTTATCATGCTAGGATTAACAGGAAAAAGCAAAAAATTTCAGAATTGCACCTTGCAATGTGGAGATATTACTGTTTGTGCATTTACAATATTCATTGATTTTTGCCATTGAAAAACATGTTTTTCATATACCAGAAATGTTTGAAGCTACTGACTGAATGAAAGGAGCTGGCATCTCACTCTCTTTGAATCTTCTTTATCATGCTAGGATTAACAGGAAAAAGCTAAAAATTTCAGAATTGCACCGTGCAATGTGGAGATATTACTGTTTGTGCATTTACAATATTCATTGATTTTTGCCATTGAAAAACATGTTTTTCATATACCAGAAATGTTTGAAGCTACTGACTGAATGAAAGGAGCTGGCATCTCACTCTCTTTGAATCTTCTTTATCATGCTAGGATTAGCAGGAAAAAGCAAAAAATTTCAGAATTGCACCTTGCAATGTGGAGATATTACTGTTTGTGCATTTACAATATTCATTGATTTTTGCCATTGAAAAACATGTTTTTCATATACCAGAAATGTTTGAAGCTACTGACTGAATGAAAGGAGCTGGCATCTCACTCTCTTTGAATCTTCTTTATCATGCTAGGATTAACAGGAAAAAGCTAAAAATTTCAGAATTGCACCGTGCAATGTGGAGATATTACTGTTTGTGCATTTACAATATTCATTGATTTCTGCCATTGAAAAACATGTTTTTCATATACCAGAAATGTTTGAAGCAACTGACTGAATGAAAGGAGCTGGCATCTCACTCTCTTTGAATCTTCTTTATCATGCTAGGATTAGCAGGAAAAAGCAAAAAATTTCAGAATTGCACCTTGCAATGTGGAGATATTACTGTTTGTGCATTTACAATATTCATTGATTTTTGCCATTGAAAAACATGTTTTTCATATACCAGAAATGTTTGAAGCTACTGACTGAATGAAAGGAGCTGGCATCTCACTCTCTTTGAATCTTCTTTATCATGCTAGGATTAGCAGGAAAAAGCAAAAAATTTCAGAATTGCACCTTGCAATGTGGAGATATTACTGTTTGTGCATTTACAATATTCATTGATTTTTGCCATTGAAAAACATGTTTTTCATATACCAGAAATGTTTGAAGCTACTGACTGAATGAAAGGAGCTGGCATCTCACTCTCTTTGAATCTTCTTTATCATGCTAGGATTAACAGGAAAAAGCTAAAAATTTCAGAATTGCACCGTGCAATGTGGAGATATTACTGTTTGTGCATTTACAATATTCATTGATTTTTGCCATTGAAAAACGTTTTTCATATACCAGAAATGTTTGAAGCTACTGACTGAATGAAAGGAGCTGGCATCTCACTCTCTTTGAATCTTCTTTATCATGCTAGGATTAGCAGGAAAAAGCAAAAAATTTCAGAATTGCACCTTGCAATGTGGAGATATTACTGTTTGTGCATTTACAATATTCATTGATTTTTGCCATTGAAAAACATGTTTTTCATATACCAGAAATGTTTGAAGCTACTGACTGAATGAAAGGAGCTGGCATCTCACTCTCTTTGAATCTTCTTTATCATGCTAGGATTAACAGGAAAAAGCAAAAAATTTCAGAATTGCACCTTGCAATGTGGAGATATTACTGTTTGTGCATTTACAATATTCATTGATTTTTGCCATTGAAAAACATGTTTTTCATATACCAGAAATGTTTGAAGCTACTGACTGAATGAAAGGAGCTGGCATCTCACTCTCTTTGAATCTTCTTTATCATGCTAGGATTAACAGGAAAAAGCAAAAAATTTCAGAATTGCACCTTGCAATGTGGAGATATTACTGTTTGTGCATTTACAATATTCATTGATTTTTGCCATTGAAAAACATGTTTTTCATATACCAGAAATGTTTGAAGCTACTGACTGAATGAAAGGAGCTGGCATCTCACTCTCTTTGAATCTTCTTTATCATGCTAGGATTAGCAGGAAAAAGCTAAAAATTTCAGAATTGCACCGTGCAATGTGGAGATATTACTGTTTGTGCATTTACAATATTCATTGATTTTTGCCATTGAAAAACATGTTTTTCATATACCAGAAATGTTTGAAGCTACTGACTGAATGAAAGGAGCTGGCATCTCACTCTCTTTGAATCTTCTTTATCATGCTAGGATTAGCAGGAAAAAGCAAAAAATTTCAGAATTGCACCTTGCAATGTGGAGATATTACTGTTTGTGCATTTACAATATTCATTGATTTTTGCCATTGAAAAACATGTTTTTCATGTACCAGAAATGTTTGAAGCTACTGACTGAATGAAAGGAGCTGGCATCTCACTCTCTTTGAATCTTCTTTATCATGCTAGGATTAACAGGAAAAAGCAAAAAATTTCAGAATTGCACCTTGCAATGTGGAGATATTACTGTTTGTGCATTTACAATATTCATTGATTTTTGCCATTGAAAAACATGTTTTTCATATACCAGAAATGTTTGAAGCTACTGACTGAATGAAAGGAGCTGGCATCTCACTCTCTTTGAATCTTCTTTATCATGCTAGGATTAACAGGAAAAAGCTAAAAATTTCAGAATTGCACCGTGCAATGTGGAGATATTACTGTTTGTGCATTTACAATATTCATTGATTTTTGCCATTGAAAAACATGTTTTTCATATACCAGAAATGTTTGAAGCTACTGACTGAATGAAAGGAGCTGGCATCTCACTCTCTTTGAATCTTCTTTATCATGCTAGGATTAGCAGGAAAAAGCAAAAAAATTCAGAATTGCACCTTGCAATGTGGAGATATTACTGTTTGTGCATTTACAATATTCATTGATTTTTGCCATTGAAAAACATGTTTTTCATATACCAGAAATGTTTGAAGCTACTGACTGAATGAAAGGAGCTGGCATCTCACTCTCTTTGAATCTTCTTTATCATGCTAGGATTAACAGGAAAAAGCTAAAAATTTCAGAATTGCACCGTGCAATGTGGAGATATTACTGTTTGTGCATTTACAATATTCATTGATTTCTGCCATTGAAAAACATGTTTTTCATATACCAGAAATGTTTGAAGCTACTGACTGAATGAAAGGAGCTGGCATCTCACTCTCTTTGAATCTTCTTTATCATGCTAGGATTAGCAGGAAAAAGCAAAAAATTTCAGAATTGCACCTTCCAATGTGGAGATATTACTGTTTGTGCATTTACAATATTCATTGATTTTTGCCATTGAAAAACATGTTTTTCATATACCAGAAATGTTTGAAGCTACTGACTGAATGAAAGGAGCTGGCATCTCACTCTCTTTGAATCTTCTTTATCATGCTAGGATTAGCAGGAAAAAGCAAAAAATTTCAGAATTGCACCTTGCAATGTGGAGATATTACTGTTTGTGCATTTACAATATTCATTGATTTTTGCCATTGAAAAACATGTTTTTCATATACCAGAAATGTTTGAAGCTACTGACTGAATGAAAGGAGCTGGCATCTCACTCTCTTTGAATCTTCTTTATCATGCTAGGATTAACAGGAAAAAGCTAAAAATTTCAGAATTGCACCGTGCAATGTGGAGATATTACTGTTTGTGCATTTACAATATTCATTGATTTTTGCCATTGAAAAACGTTTTTCATATACCAGAAATGTTTGAAGCTACTGACTGAATGAAAGGAGCTGGCATCTCACTCTCTTTGAATCTTCTTTATCATGCTAGGATTAGCAGGAAAAAGCAAAAAATTTCAGAATTGCACCTTGCAATGTGGAGATATTACTGTTTGTGCATTTACAATATTCATTGATTTTTGCCATTGAAAAACATGTTTTTCATATACCAGAAATGTTTGAAGCTACTGACTGAATGAAAGGAGCTGGCATCTCACTCTCTTTGAATCTTCTTTATCATGCTAGGATTAACAGGAAAAAGCAAAAAATTTCAGAATTGCACCTTGCAATGTGGAGATATTACTGTTTGTGCATTTACAATATTCATTGATTTTTGCCATTGAAAAACATGTTTTTCATATACCAGAAATGTTTGAAGCTACTGACTGAATGAAAGGAGCTGGCATCTCACTCTCTTTGAATCTTCTTTATCATGCTAGGATTAACAGGAAAAAGCTAAAAATTTCAGAATTGCACCGTGCAATGTGGAGATATTACTGTTTGTGCATTTACAATATTCATTGATTTTTGCCATTGAAAAACATGTTTTTCATATACCAGAAATGTTTGAAGCTACTGACTGAATGAAAGGAGCTGGCATCTCACTCTCTTTGAATCTTCTTTATCATGCTAGGATTAGCAGGAAAAAGCAAAAAATTTCAGAATTGCACCTTGCAATGTGGAGATATTACTGTTTGTGCATTTACAATATTCATTGATTTTTGCCATTGAAAAACATGTTTTTCATATACCAGAAATGTTTGAAGCTACTGACTGAATGAAAGGAGCTGGCATCTCACTCTCTTTGAATCTTCTTTATCATGCTAGGATTAGCAGGAAAAAGCAAAAAATTTCAGAATTGCACCTTGCAATGTGGAGATATTACTGTTTGTGCATTTACAATATTCATTGATTTTTGCCATTGAAAAACATGTTTTTCATATACCAGAAATGTTTGAAGCTACTGACTGAATGAAAGGAGCTGGCATCTCACTCTCTTTGAATCTTCTTTATCATGCTAGGATTAACAGGAAAAAGCAAAAAATTTCAGAATTGCACCTTGCAATGTGGAGATATTACTGTTTGTGCATTTACAATATTCATTGATTTTTGCCATTGAAAAACATGTTTTTCATATACCAGAAATGTTTGAAGCTACTGACTGAATGAAAGGAGCTGGCATCTCACTCTCTTTGAATCTTCTTTATCATGCTAGGATTAGCAGGAAAAAGCTAAAAATTTCAGAATTGCACCGTGCAATGTGGAGATATTACTGTTTGTGCATTTACAATATTCATTGATTTTTGCCATTGAAAAACATGTTTTTCATATACCAGAAATGTTTGAAGCTACTGACTGAATGAAAGGAGCTGGCATCTCACTCTCTTTGAATCTTCTTTATCATGCTAGGATTAGCAGGAAAAAGCAAAAAATTTCAGAATTGCACCTTGCAATGTGGAGATATTACTGTTTGTGCATTTACAATATTCATTGATTTTTGCCATTGAAAAACATGTTTTTCATGTACCAGAAATGTTTGAAGCTACTGACTGAATGAAAGGAGCTGGCATCTCACTCTCTTTGAATCTTCTTTATCATGCTAGGATTAACAGGAAAAAGCAAAAAATTTCAGAATTGCACCTTGCAATGTGGAGATATTACTGTTTGTGCATTTACAATATTCATTGATTTTTGCCATTGAAAAACATGTTTTTCATATACCAGAAATGTTTGAAGCTACTGACTGAATGAAAGGAGCTGGCATCTCACTCTCTTTGAATCTTCTTTATCATGCTAGGATTAACAGGAAAAAGCTAAAAATTTCAGAATTGCACCGTGCAATGTGGAGATATTACTGTTTGTGCATTTACAATATTCATTGATTTTTGCCATTGAAAAACATGTTTTTCATATACCAGAAATGTTTGAAGCTACTGACTGAATGAAAGGAGCTGGCATCTCACTCTCTTTGAATCTTCTTTATCATGCTAGGATTAGCAGGAAAAAGCAAAAAATTTCAGAATTGCACCTTGCAATGTGGAGATATTACTGTTTGTGCATTTACAATATTCATTGATTTTTGCCATTGAAAAACATGTTTTTCATATACCAGAAATGTTTGAAGCTACTGACTGAATGAAAGGAGCTGGCATCTCACTCTCTTTGAATCTTCTTTATCATGCTAGGATTAACAGGAAAAAGCTAAAAATTTCAGAATTGCACCGTGCAATGTGGAGATATTACTGTTTGTGCATTTACAATATTCATTGATTTCTGCCATTGAAAAACATGTTTTTCATATACCAGAAATGTTTGAAGCTACTGACTGAATGAAAGGAGCTGGCATCTCACTCTCTTTGAATCTTCTTTATCATGCTAGGATTAGCAGGAAAAAGCAAAAAATTTCAGAATTGCACCTTGCAATGTGGAGATATTACTGTTTGTGCATTTACAATATTCATTGATTTTTGCCATTGAAAAACATGTTTTTCATATACCAGAAATGTTTGAAGCTACTGACTGAATGAAAGGAGCTGGCATCTCACTCTCTTTGAATCTTCTTTATCATGCTAGGATTAACAGGAAAAAGCAAAAAATTTCAGAATTGCACCTTGCAATGTGGAGATATTACTGTTTGTGCATTTACAATATTCATTGATTTTTGCCATTGAAAAACATGTTTTTCATATACCAGAAATGTTTGAAGCTACTGACTGAATGAAAGGAGCTGGCATCTCACTCTCTTTGAATCTTCTTTATCATGCTAGGATTAACAGGAAAAAGCTAAAAATTTCAGAATTGCACCGTGCAATGTGGAGATATTACTGTTTGTGCATTTACAATATTCATTGATTTTTGCCATTGAAAAACATGTTTTTCATATACCAGAAATGTTTGAAGCTACTGACTGAATGAAAGGAGCTGGCATCTCACTCTCTTTGAATCTTCTTTATCATGCTAGGATTAGCAGGAAAAAGCAAAAAATTTCAGAATTGCACCTTGCAATGTGGAGATATTACTGTTTGTGCATTTACAATATTCATTGATTTTTGCCATTGAAAAACATGTTTTTCATATACCAGAAATGTTTGAAGCTACTGACTGAATGAAAGGAGCTGGCATCTCACTCTCTTTGAATCTTCTTTATCATGCTAGGATTAACAGGAAAAAGCTAAAAATTTCAGAATTGCACCGTGCAATGTGGAGATATTACTGTTTGTGCATTTACAATATTCATTGATTTTTGCCATTGAAAAACATGTTTTTCATATACCAGAAATGTTTGAAGCTACTGACTGAATGAAAGGAGCTGGCATCTCACTCTCTTTGAATCTTCTTTATCATGCTAGGATTAGCAGGAAAAAGCAAAAAATTTCAGAATTGCACCTTGCAATGTGGAGATATTACTGTTTGTGCATTTACAATATTCATTGATTTTTGCCATTGAAAAACATGTTTTTCATATACCAGAAATGTTTGAAGCTACTGACTGAATGAAAGGAGCTGGCATCTCACTCTCTTTGAATCTTCTTTATCATGCTAGGATTAACAGGAAAAAGCTAAAAATTTCAGAATTGCACCGTGCAATGTGGAGATATTACTGTTTGTGCATTTACAATATTCATTGATTTTTGCCATTGAAAAACGTTTTTCATATACCAGAAATGTTTGAAGCTACTGACTGAATGAAAGGAGCTGGCATCTCACTCTCTTTGAATCTTCTTTATCATGCTAGGATTAGCAGGAAAAAGCAAAAAATTTCAGAATTGCACCTTGCAATGTGGAGATATTACTGTTTGTGCATTTACAATATTCATTGATTTTTGCCATTGAAAAACATGTTTTTCATATACCGGAAATGTTTGAAGCTACTGACTGAATGAAAGGAGCTGGCATCTCACTCTCTTTGAATCTTCTTTATCATGCTAGGATTAACAGGAAAAAGCTAAAAATTTCAGAATTGCACCGTGCAATGTGGAGATATTACTGTTTGTGCATTTACAATATTCATTGATTTTTGCCATTGAAAAACATGTTTTTCATATACCAGAAATGTTTGAAGCTACTGACTGAATGAAAGGAGCTGGCATCTCACTCTCTTTGAATCTTCTTTATCATGCTAGGATTAGCAGGAAAAAGCAAAAAATTTCAGAATTGCACCTTGCAATGTGGAGATATTACTGTTTGTGCATTTACAATATTCATTGATTTTTGCCATTGAAAAACATGTTTTTCATATACCAGAAATGTTTGAAGCTACTGACTGAATGAAAGGAGCTGGCATCTCACTCTCTTTGAATCTTCTTTATCATGCTAGGATTAACAGGAAAAAGCTAAAAATTTCAGAATTGCACCGTGCAATGTGGAGATATTACTGTTTGTGCATTTACAATATTCATTGATTTCTGCCATTGAAAAACATGTTTTTCATATACCAGAAATGTTTGAAGCTACTGACTGAATGAAAGGAGCTGGCATCTCACTCTCTTTGAATCTTCTTTATCATGCTAGGATTAGCAGGAAAAAGCAAAAAATTTCAGAATTGCACCTTGCAATGTGGAGATATTACTGTTTGTGCATTTACAATATTCATTGATTTTTGCCATTGAAAAACATGTTTTTCATATACCAGAAATGTTTGAAGCTACTGACTGAATGAAAGGAGCTGGCATCTCACTCTCTTTGAATCTTCTTTATCATGCTAGGATTAACAGGAAAAAGCAAAAAATTTCAGAATTGCACCTTGCAATGTGGAGATATTACTGTTTGTGCATTTACAATATTCATTGATTTTTGCCATTGAAAAACATGTTTTTCATATACCAGAAATGTTTGAAGCTACTGACTGAATGAAAGGAGCTGGCATCTCACTCTCTTTGAATCTTCTTTATCATGCTAGGATTAACAGGAAAAAGCTAAAAATTTCAGAATTGCACCGTGCAATGTGGAGATATTACTGTTTGTGCATTTACAATATTCATTGATTTTTGCCATTGAAAAACATGTTTTTCATATACCAGAAATGTTTGAAGCTACTGACTGAATGAAAGGAGCTGGCATCTCACTCTCTTTGAATCTTCTTTATCATGCTAGGATTAGCAGGAAAAAGCAAAAAATTTCAGAATTGCACCTTGCAATGTGGAGATATTACTGTTTGTGCATTTACAATATTCATTGATTTTTGCCATTGAAAAACATGTTTTTCATATACCAGAAATGTTTGAAGCTACTGACTGAATGAAAGGAGCTGGCATCTCACTCTCTTTGAATCTTCTTTATCATGCTAGGATTAACAGGAAAAAGCTAAAAATTTCAGAATTGCACCGTGCAATGTGGAGATATTACTGTTTGTGCATTTACAATATTCATTGATTTTTGCCATTGAAAAACATGTTTTTCATATACCAGAAATGTTTGAAGCTACTGACTGAATGAAAGGAGCTGGCATCTCACTCTCTTTGAATCTTCTTTATCATGCTAGGATTAGCAGGAAAAAGCAAAAAATTTCAGAATTGCACCTTGCAATGTGGAGATATTACTGTTTGTGCATTTACAATATTCATTGATTTTTGCCATTGAAAAACATGTTTTTCATATACCAGAAATGTTTGAAGCTACTGACTGAATGAAAGGAGCTGGCATCTCACTCTCTTTGAATCTTCTTTATCATGCTAGGATTAACAGGAAAAAGCTAAAAATTTCAGAATTGCACCGTGCAATGTGGAGATATTACTGTTTGTGCATTTACAATATTCATTGATTTTTGCCATTGAAAAACGTTTTTCATATACCAGAAATGTTTGAAGCTACTGACTGAATGAAAGGAGCTGGCATCTCACTCTTTGAATCTTCTTTATCATGCTAGGATTAGCAGGAAAAAGCAAAAAATTTCAGAATTGCACCTTGCAATGTGGAGATATTACTGTTTGTGCATTTACAATATTCATTGATTTTTGCCATTGAAAAACATGTTTTTCATATACCAGAAATGTTTGAAGCTACTGACTGAATGAAAGGAGCTGGCATCTCACTCTCTTTGAATCTTCTTTATCATGCTAGGATTAACAGGAAAAAGCAAAAAATTTCAGAATTGCACCTTGCAATGTGGAGATATTACTGTTTGTGCATTTACAATATTCATTGATTTTTGCCATTGAAAAACATGTTTTTCATATACCAGAAATGTTTGAAGCTACTGACTGAATGAAAGGAGCTGGCATCTCACTCTCTTTGAATCTTCTTTATCATGCTAGGATTAACAGGAAAAAGCTAAAAATTTCAGAATTGCACCGTGCAATGTGGAGATATTACTGTTTGTGCATTTTCAGTATTCATTGATTTTTGCCATTGAAAAACATGTTTTTCATATACCAGAAATGTTTGAAGCTACTGACTGAATGAAAGGAGCTGGCATCTCACTCTCTTTGAATCTTCTTTATCATGCTAGGATTAGCAGGAAAAAGCAAAAAATTTCAGAATTGCACCTTGCAATGTGGAGATATTACTGTTTGTGCATTTACAATATTCATTGATTTTTGCCATTGAAAAACATGTTTTTCATATACCAGAAATGTTTGAAGCTACTGACTGAATGAAAGGAGCTGGCATCTCACTCTCTTTGAATCTTCTTTATCATGCTAGGATTAACAGGAAAAAGCTAAAAATTTC
>NW_027367145.1:0-61496 GCF_046119375.1 Phyllobates terribilis | reverse complement strand
TTCATTCTTTTATTTTGTATGAACCAATAATTATTTCTTAAAACCTTTTTTTTGTTTGTTGTTTGTATGAACGTTCACTCTTATTTTGCATGAACCTTCAATTGTTATTACATGAACCTTCGTTCTTATTTGCATGAACCTTCATTTGTTATTCTATGAACCTTCATTCGTTATTCTATGAACCATCGTTCTTATTTGCACGAACCTTCGTTTATTATTCTATGAACCTTTATTCTTATAACCCGTTTTATTATATTAACCCTTTTTTGACTTTTTGTTTTTGTTTGTAGGTACAATCTTATATTCATCCCCTTTACTGGTCTTGATCACCACAAATCAAGTGTCACCTTTGGTTGTGGTCTTATTTTCAAGGAGGATGTTGGCTCCTATGTTTGGCTGTTGAAGAAATTCAAGGAAGCTATGTCGTTTGTTCCGAAGGTTATTGTGACTGATCAAGATGGTTCAATGAAGAGTGCCATTGAGCTGGTCTTTCCCCACTCTTTCCATCGATTATGTATGTGGCATATTATGAAGAAAGTCCCAGCAAAGACAAGATGCGACGTAGAGGTGGGTGAAGAATTCCGAACAAAGCTGAACAAAATAGTCTGGAGTGACAACCTCGATCCCAGTGAGTTTGAAGCACAATGGACCGCACTTCTGGATGATTTCCCGTTGGTAAAGCGTAACTGGTTTGATGATATGTTTGCGATCCACCATTTATGGATCCCCGCTTATTTCAGAGATGTGATGTTTGGGGGTTTGACTAGGACGACATCCATTTCTGAGTCTGTAAACACTTTTATGGAAATTTTACAGACAGATATTATCGGCTAGTTGAGCTTGTGATGCACTTTGACATTGGATTGGATACTCAAAGGTATAAGCAAAGTAGATTGAACTTCGAATCATCTTCAATGCGTCCGGACCTGAGCACACTTTGGGGTGTAGAGGAACATGCATCTGAGGTATACACATTGTCTGTTTTTTCCATTGTCAAGGAACAAATTATTAGTGCGTCAACAACATGTTGTATGGTCAGCATGTCGGAGGAAAATGGTATGAAGTTGTTTGGCATTCAAGATGGCAGCCCTTCCAGTTTCATCGTTAGTCACTGCATTGTTGATGATGAGTTTAAATGCAATTGTTGAATGTTTCAAAGGGTCGGACTCATTTGTCGGCATTTGTTTTTTGTCTTTAGAAACCTCGGGTTGAAAAAAATCCCATCGAAGTATGTTCTCTCTCGATGGACAAAAGCTGCAAATATTTCCCCTGTGTTCACTATTGACGACACTGTGGTAAAACAATGCTTGAGGATCGAAGAACGTGAAACAGTAATGAATCAACTCATTTCAGACTTTTCAGCTGTGTTGGTTTGTTGGAAGAGAATCAAGAACAAATGAAGTTGTTTTCATTGTACATGCAAGAGAAGAAGGAGTCGCTGCTTTCTGAATCTGTTGATGCATCTTCTTCTGGTCAATCACATCTCAAAGATCTTGAAAAATACTGCGGTGTTGAGGTGCCTTCTGTTGTTAATGTACACCCTCCAGATCAGGCTAAAAACAAAGGTTCTGGATCCCGGATTCGCAGCGGAAAAGAGGTGTCTATGGCATCTAGTCAACCAAAGAAGAGACGTTGTCGTAGATGCAATCTCTTTGCAACTCATAATTCTCGTACTTGTAATGTTGTTTTACCTCCTTAGTTTTTATTACTTCTTTTTGTATTTTCCAGCAATTTTTTGGATGAACCATTGTTATAATTTTCATGAACCGCGTGCTTTTATTTTCGGAACCTTTTCATGTACTTTTGTGAACCTTCATATATTAGTCTACATATTTCTGACCTGTGTGCTTCATGAACTGTGTGCTTTTTTATATGGGTCCGAATCTGGTGATAATAAATCACTAAATAATAAAAAAGAATGAATCTGGACCGTTGATTTGTGCTTGATCTAACGGTCGGGGACGCGCACATGTCCACGCTGGCAATCCCGGCTACAGTCCACGCTCTATGTGTTCAAAATATGTTCATCATTTATTATCTATATGTTCACTATTATTGAAATGAATGTTCATCAAATATTTTAGGGTTAATGTTCATTAGTGTTGAGCTATATGTTCATCAATTTAATACTAAATGTTCACCAATGTACTGAAAGACGTTCACCAACAAAAACAGGAGGAAGAAAAAACCAGGCTACAGTCCACGCTCTATGTGTTAATCAAGTATTTTAAAATATGTTCATTAGTTGTGAGCTATATATTCACTATTATTGAGATGAATGTTCATCAAACATTTTAGGGTTAATGTTCATCAATGTTGAGCTATATGTTCATCAATTTAATACTAAATGTTCACCAATGTACTGAAAGACGTTCACCAACAAAATCAGGAGGAAGAAAAAGGCGGAACGGAAAAGGGAAAAAAATGCTTTCCCCACGCGCGCAGTACCGGCCATTAGATCGTGGACAGCTGGAAATAAATCAACGGTTGAGATTCATTCTTTTTTATTACCTTATGAATGTATTATTACCCGATACTTTTCCTTTTTATATTTAAAGATTAAAGATGCATCCCAATATTTAAAGACCATGAACCTTTGTTCTTTTGATGTAATTTTTCAGGAACCTTTGTTATTATACTTTGTGAACCTTTAAAATGAATTTTACATATACCTTTTTGTACATGAACTATGAACCTAAATTTACCTTCAAACGTTAGAATCCATGAACCACAATGTTAAAGACCATGAACCGCAACGATATAAACCATGAACCATCATGCAATATATTTTTTTCAATATGAACCTGGAATAACCTGTTCCCAAACCAGAACCTGAAAAAACCTGTTCCCAAAACAGAACCTTCAATTGAAATGCATCACATTTCAAAATCATCTACGTTATCCAAAACATGCATCACAAGTTCTACATACAAATCCAAACATAAAGCCAAGTACATCCAAACATAAATCAGAGCTATGGTGCTTCTTCTACAACATTAGGGGTTGGGGGTTGGTGTTGGTCCAGACTGGCCCTTTCCACTTTCCTCAATTTTTCTTAGATAAGTTATGATTTGAGGATCCGACCAAAAGGGATGGTCTTCATCGTTCCAGACCTCCGTAAAACGGTGCTTATCATCTTCATCATCTCCTTGTTGTCTCATTACCCCCCTTGATGTCTTAACAACATTTTTTACTGTGTTTTGATTAGTAATTTCTTGGGGCACTGTCTTGATCATTTCCTGAACTTCAATTAATGTCCTAACCAGCATCTTAGTCTTGCTCGTAAAATGGTTCAGCTACTTCTGCGAAATTCATATAAAACTTATATTAGCAATAATTTAGTAAAGACATAAAAGATATCAATTAAAAACTTATAATGCTATGAATACTTTGAACCTTTACTCAGAAAATCATGTTCCCAGTAGCATGTATACATGAACCTTTATTTTATTTAAATTAATTAAAGTTATATTAATAACTTACTTGTACACTGCAAGGAGTGATAGTTTCTGTGCCTTTGTAGATGCTCTTTCCCCTTCTATCTTCTTTCTCTTTATCATTTCTGATTTCTACATCTCGAACATTTATTTTACCTTTTCCAAATCCTCCAAATTTCATCTCATTGTTCTCTCTTTCCAACAGTTTTTTATCTGTCCATCCAATGAATACGGGAGTTGTATTTGGGGTTTCCTTCCCCATGACTGTTGTTCGGTCAACATATAGAAGCTGCAAAGAAAATCACGAATTTTTAAGATGTTAATTTTATGAATGATTATCATTAAATAGTATGAATCTATTTTTTTCTTACTAGTAGTAGGATGATTGGGCCTTTGTAAAATCTGTTTTTCTTCACCTTCCAATCTAACTTTGTTTGTGGTAGTGAGTTCATCACGAATTCACACCAATTCATATTCTTGACATCATGAACATCAGTCATAATCAAGCTTAGGTTTACAGTCCCCTTCTGGTTGCTCTCTATTAGTGCTGAGACGAAAAAGTTGATGAACAACCTGTTAAACCATACTTGATCTTTACACAGAACCAACTGCTCAGCTATTTGTGTTGGCCTTGAACCATTATTTACTGCACTGGAGCCGGCATTTGGTTGATGTTTCTGAAAGTATTTTCTCCATTCTTCTAAAACAGCTTTTTGTCCCTCATCTTCATTGCTTCTCATAATTTTCCTATCCCCTCTTGGAATCCCCAAAACTCTTTGAACCTCATTCTCATTTACATATATTAAGCTTCCATCTTCTAGCTTTATTGCACACTTTACTTCATCGTAGTTTTCTATAACCCAATAGGCCATTGCTGTTGGAAGCCTTAGTAATTTGAGGTTTAGTAGTTCCCCGAAACTCATCTCTCTTACCCATTGTTTTTTATCTTCACCAAGATACGTCATTGTTTCAACAAACATTTTTGGAATGTTCCTTGTTAAAAGCTTAGGAAATCCTTCTTCTTTTATTGGTTGCTCTTCTGTATCATCTTTTTCATTCTTTTTTACCTTCTTCATCTTCTTTTTCTTTATAGGCTGTTTTCTTGAAGTTGATTCTGTCGCTTTTCTTTTTCTTTGCATTTTTTCCATCTTCTCTTTGTCCTTTCCTTCTGCTACTGGTTCTGTAATCATTAGTTTTTTTAAACATTAACGTTATAATCATCAACCTAAATGTACCTTCTACAATGAACAAATGTAAGTAAGGCTTTGACTGTCATTTTTTTTAAACATTAACGTTTTTTTGTAAACCATAAACCTAAATGTTATAAACCTTTTTTATAATCCATGAATCCCAATGTTAAAAAACATGTACCTCAATGTTATAAATAATGAACCATGCTCATCAATGTTATGTTCCAGTAGTTATATATCATGAACCTTATATTAAATCCTCCCAGAAGTTTTTTTTTTAAACCATAAGCCTAAATTTTATAAACCTTTTGTTATAAGTCATGAACCTCATTGTTATAAACCATAAACCACAATGTTACAAATAATGAACCATGCACATCAATGTTATGTTCCAGTAGTTATATATCATGAACCTTATATTAAATCCTCCCATAAGTTTTTTTGTAAACCATAAACCTAAATGTTACAAACCTTTTTTTATAATCCATGAACCACAATGTTAAAAAACATGTACCGCATTGTTATAAATAATGAACCATGCTCATCAATGTTATGTTCCAGTAGTTATATATCATGAACCTTATATAGTAAATCCTCCCAGAAGTAATTTAATGACTTAAATCTTTATATTTTTACTTACTTGATGGTGTGCTCTGTCCTTTTGTTTCTTGTCCTTTGTTCTCCATAAACTCAGATGTTCCCTTATGTAGTTCTTTGTCTTTTCTCACTGTTTTTTATCCTTCACTCCTCAGTCCGTCCCTTCGTATCTCCTTCTCTACTCCCTCTGTCATCAGTTCGTCCCTTTTATCCTGTTGTAGTTCTTCACCCTCTCTCATTGGTTCTTCTCTTTCTTTCATCTGTTCGCCCCTTTTCTCAACTCCGCTTGCTTCTCTTTCTCTTCCATTAGTCTTGCAATTCGTTCATTCAATTTAATGTTAACAAACTTTACCTTCTTCCTTGCTGTTTGTTTATACCTTTTAGGGAATTTAGGTTTCTCTACAGGTTTTAACACGTTTTCTGGTGTGTGTTGGTTTGTTCCTAGTGTTGGTTGCTCTCTCTCCTTAATAGTGGTGTCTTGTTGTAACACAGTTCTCTCGCTTGCGTTTGTTGTAGAATCTTTTCCTGACATGTCCTTAACAGGTTTGTCTTGTTGTAATACAGCTTTCTCGCTTGCGTTTATGGTAGAGTCTTTTCCTGACATGTCCTTAACAGGTTTGTTTGTTGTAATACAGTTCTCTCGCTTGCGTTTGTGGTAGAATCTTCATTGACATGAGTAGAGCTTGATGCATTGTCAATTAAAACATTCGTTACCCTCTCCTCCCTTCTTCTTATACCTCCTCTTACTTGTACTCCTCTTCCCCTTCTTCCTCTGCCCCCTCTCATTTGCACTCCCCCCCTTTTTCCTCTTCCTTTCCCCCTTCTTCGTGGACCTCTTCTACTAAAAATCTGTGATATAGCCACATCAGCTGGAACATCAAATTTCCAAAGTTAGTTATCCACATGACAATTTAAACTTTCAGTAAATTATGTTCCACATACACACACAACCCAAATGTCCACATACCCACACATCCCAAATCTCCACATTACCAAATCAGTGTAATAAATCAGTTCTATACATCATTTTAACAAAGTAGTTATACACATCATCGTCATCATCTCCACATTACCAAATCAGTTTTAACAAGTTTCTCCATATTCCCACAGTCCCAATAAACAAGTTTAACAGATGAGTTTTAACAAATTTCTTTTAACAGATCTGTTCCCCACATATCCACAGAGGAAAATATTGGTATCCACATACACAAATCATGTACAAGCTAAGCTTAAGTTTCACATTTAGGGTTTCAAATAAACTCCCATAAATTGTAGATTTAGGGTTCGAACAAAAATTTCGTACCTTCACTCCCATCCGAATCGCTGTCTGTTCTTGTGTTCCACATGTCATCGGACGACATTTTCCCCTTTCAATTTGTTGTGCGATTTTGCAGTTTTGAAGGGGTTTTTTCGTTCTTCTCTCTCTCTCTCGCTGTTTTTATATTTCTTCAAGCATATGCTTATTTGAAAGAGAACGAGTGATTCTCTGTCTCGCTTTTGTGTAGTTTTTGGGGAAAAGCTTTTTTGCTTTTGTGTGGAAGAAAGAGTTGTCTTTTCAACTCAGTCACTCTTTTTTGCTTTTGGGGAATCACTCTTTTTTTTTGTGGAAGAAAGAGTTGTCTTTTCAACTTCAGTCACTCTTTTATGCTTTTGGGGAATCACTCTTTTTGCAGTTTTGAAGGGGATACAGTACCGCCATGCAGGGTATCTTTTAAAAATCATTTTTGTAATCCCAGATACCCTTTCGTACGTGCACGTTTTTCTACTTCACCTTTTTTATGTGTTATATTTTTGTTTATTGTCGTGGACCATTCTCATAATTTTGTTTTATGACCCACATGTGCTGTTTTAAATAAATAATTAATTTTCATTAGTCTAATATTTATAAATGTACCTTCATTTTATTAATCATGATCCGATGTGTTTATTGCCATGAATCATTATCCCAATTATATGTACCTGCTCTTACTTTAATATTTTTTTGTTTTTTTAAGATTGTTTCTTTTTGTTAACATGTGCTATTTTGAATAAAGTAACTGAATTTTCAAATTTTGAAAAATGTACCCACTTTCAACTAGTAATGAACCTCATTGTTATATACCATGAACCTCATTGTTATATACCATGAACCTCAATGTTATAAACCCTGAACCGTCATTTTTAGAAACAATGAAGCATCATGCATGATTTTTTCAACATCAACCTGGGAAACACTTGTCCACAAACCAGAATTTTTTCATTGAAATGCATTACAATTTCAACATTAACTTGAAACAGAAATGAAATGAAACTAAAAGACACATGCATGAAACCTCAAATCCAAACAGAAATGAAACTACATCCTTGATTTTGATTTTAATGAAATGAAACTACAAGTAGATCTAGTTCAATTCATCATACTGGGGATCCCAAGTCATGTAATCATCATTGTCTTCTCCGTTCCCATAAAAGTACTCATTGAAAAGGTATTCTTCATACTCCTCATCGTACGACTCCTCATACGGGCCCTCATCATCCGTGTCCTGCATGGCCTCTCCATCCGCTTCAACTAAAAATATTTAGACATAAAAAACATAAAATATTTTCACAAAAATTAAATGACACATGCATGAAAAAAGGTAGAAACACTTGTAGAATGAAGTCTAAAAGACACTGTATCATGAGTTTATGTAATTGGAAAAATAAGAACACTAATTAACTTTGAACTCTATTAAATTCTCTTTTTGTATTTAAAATCAATGAACTACGATGTTAAAAAACCATGAACCACGATGTTATAAACCATGAACCACGATTATATAAACCATGAACCGCGTTGTTATAAACCATGAACCGCAAATATAAACCGTGAACCTCAATGATATAAAACAATGAACCATGTAGTTTTTCTGTGTATGTTCCATTAGTTGACTGTTAAATTTATTGTTACTTACTTGTACATATGAGATTTCCCTTTGTTTGTTCATTTTGGCCACTCATCAACTCATTTTTTGTTTCAAACATCGGTGTGCGTTCCTCCATGTCTTCTCCCATCTGCCTCTCTTTCACTTGCTTGCTTGGTTCTACAGCTAGTTTACTCACTTTTAGTTGTTTATGTTCCATTAATTAACTGTTTAATGTATTTTTTACTTACTTGAAGATATGGTCTGTCTGTGCGTTCTGCCATGTCTTCTTCCCTCTGCTTCTCTTTCACTTGGTTGCTTGCTTCTACAGTTAGTTTACCCATTTTTGCAGCTACTTCAAGCAATTTTTCTGTAATTAAAAGGCAATATTTTTTCATTGTTTTGCATTTCCCTTGAAAGAGTAGAAAATCCATTGATTCAAGTAACAAAACACTCAGTATGAAAAAATGTAGCAATTCAATGAAAGTTTTCTTACCTTCACTTCCACTGGAATCTGTCTCCTTTATATTCTTCGGCATCTTTTTCGTTTTTTTGTTGTTTGAAGTTGAACATTCAACCCATTTTTTGTTATTTTTGTGTTTTTTGAACATCTTTTGAAGTTCAAAGATTTTCTGGATTTGGAGTGTTTTCTGTGTGCTTCTCTTGTGAAGACTTCTCAAAGATAGTGTCTTTAAATGCCTAAAACTGCTCCTGTGTAATGCTCCTTTTCAATGCTCCTGTTTAATGCTGCTGCGTACTAGCTTCTGGGAACTAGTGTTGTTTTGAAGTTTTTTTCAAAGATAGTGTTTGAAAAAGCCGAATTGCTACAGTTAACTGCCCAATATATTTTTTTTTCAATTTCTCTATTTTCCATTTTTATAATATCTACAACACATGTGTACCTTTTCAAAGATAGTGTATTTTTATTGCAAAAACTTATCCTGTGTGCCCTCCCTTTTTTTCTATAATATAAATCATCAATTATATTTTCATCAAGCATGAACCTCAATGTTATATACCATGAACCTTACTCTTATAAAGCATGAACCTCAATCTAATAAACCATGAACCTAAACGATATAAATCATGAACCATCAGAATAAATCATTTGTACATCACGCATTATATTTCATCAAGTTGGAAAACGCTGTTTTCAACCTGAATCTTAAGTTGGAATACATCATCATCATCAATTCCATTCAAAATGCATTGTCAATTTTAATATCAACCTATTTGAAAGCAGAATATATCAAAACAAATATTTTTGGTTTAATGGTCATGTGTAATGCTCTTGTTTAACTTATCCTGTTTTAATGCCCCTGTATAATGCTCTTTGTTTAACTTTTCCTGTTTAATGCTCCTCCGTACTAGCTTTATGAGAACAATGCTGTTGTGAAGATTTTTTCAAAGATAGTGTCTGCAAAAGCTGCTCCGCCTATCTACTATCTTCTGCGCACTAGCTTCTACGTACTAGCTCATGTTTAACCTAGTTTCTGCGTACTATGCTCCTGTTTAACCTACTATTTTTAATGCTCCTGCGTATATATCTTGAACCCATGTGTACTTTTTTTCCAAGATAGTGTATTTTTATTGCCGAATCTTATCCTGTGTACTGTCACTTTTTTTTCTATAATAGTATAAATCATCAATTATATTGCATCAAGCATGTTACTCGATGTTATGAACCAGGAACCTTAATCTTAAAAAGCATGAACCTCAATGTATAAATCATGCACCACAACGATATAAATCATGAACCATCAGGATAAATCCTATAAACATCATGCATTATATATATTTCACCAAGCTGGAAAACGTTGTTTTCAACCTGAATCTTAAGTTTGAATACATCATCATCATCATCAATTCCATTCAAAATGCATTGTAAATTGTAATATCAACCTGTTTGAAAGTAGACCATATCAAAACAAGCATTTTGTGCATTTTCTGGTCACTCTTGGCTAGCAGGTGCTGGATTTTTCTTAATGATATCCAATGCTTGTTCAATCATCAGATTTGTGGGAGAAGTTATGATCCTGTGTGTATTTGACCCTCAATGCTTTTACACATTTCTCCTTGTTCTTTTCTGACATTTGGTCTTCCCATTGCTCATTAGGTACACCCATGTACACTTCCAGGTGTCTCATTGCATATATTCTTGACGAGTACTCTTCATCAACACTGGATTTGCAAGGAAGATTGACTAGCACTGGAGTAGATGCAGATTCTTCCATCATATCCGCTTTCTTATTAAGGCGAGCAATTCTCAGTTGTTTACCCAATATATAGGCCTAGAAGACACAGTAAACAAACAACACACTATTTTTCAGTTTCTATTCAACTTGATAAACTACAAAGTTGTTGTTTTTCAAATTTAAGTTTTATGCTCACCAATTTTTGCACTACTGGCAAGTAGAATTTCATCCCTCTGTCTTCTTTTGCACTGTCCAGTATTTGTGACTTTTGATGTTTCAAATTGAAAACAACAACAAAATACTATTGACCAACTAGTACTGGGACCATGATCTACAAACATTTTCATCATTGTTATAGTTTAAACTATCGCAAACACAACAAATATGAAAGTTATATTTCTAACTGGAAAATGTCTATGTCTTTTAATTTCCGTCCGTGCACTTGATTCAAAGCATAATTGATATTGTTTCTAACATCGAGTTCTTCATCTTTTGGTCTCATACCCTGCATTATTGAACAATTGTAGTTTATTTTCCAGTCATTTTACTATACATAATCATGAACTTTATATTGTAAACTCATGAACCTTTTTGTTAAACATAATAATGACCCTTGAAATTATGCACCTTTTTGTCCCAGAGATTATGAACCTTTCTACCCATAATAATGAACCTTATGGTTCAATCATATGAACCTTATGCTTTTTTAAACATTTAACATTTTTTTATGTTTTTCCATGTGCAATAAGGATAATTTTTTTCTTACCCAGATCTTCACATACAAGATTAGTCTGTTTGGATGTTCTGGGCTTCGTAATTCCTCGTTTTTGTTTAGAAGCGTTGTAAATGCATCCATGCATTTGAAGTGCACCTCTATCTCCATGGTTGCAAATTCGATTGCTTTGACATCCCGTCGCATATCCTTGTACAAGGGATGATCACTCTTTCATTTTTAGTAAAATGATTATTATGCATTTATTCATTTGCTCGTTTGTTGTATTTTAACTTACAATTTTTTTCCAGACACAAACACTTACTCAGTTAAAGTTCTTGCACAACAATATCTGTAAACAGCTTGTTGTTGCTCAGTTTGCCTTGATAAGATGTCAATGCTTCTCTGTTTGTACGGGCTTCTGAGATTACGCGACAGACGATAGTGTTTAATCAGCGGTTTTTCTGGCTCAACCATTACAGCTTTCCCCTTTGCTTTTGCTTTAGCCTGTTTCATTTGTAATCATTTTGGTTATTTGGCAGGTTATCTGAATGTCTTTGTAATTGATAGTTTAGTATTTACCTTTAATCTCGTCCTTAAATCCTCATCATCATCTTCAATTTGTCTGGCCAAGGCTTCTTGTGCATCCTCTTTATCTTCAACGTCAATGATTTTTTGTATAGTATCTTCCTGCTCTTCAGAACTTATTAAGTGGAATGCTGGTGGTCAGATTTCTATATTTGTCTTTCTAACCTTCACCTTCACATGTTGTGTTCTCGGTTCTTCTTGAGCTCCATCTTTTGCAACAATCTTTTCATTTATCTTTACACCTTTACTCCCTATTGCTTCTGTTCCAATATCACTTATGTTTACCCAGAACATGTCATCATTTTGTTCGACAACTTTGGGTGAGACTGTAGCAGCTGGATTTTTAACTGTTTTTTCTTTTGTATTCTCCTCAATCTCGCGTAGACAGTTAATGAGTTGTGGATCAGACCAGAACGGATGGTTCTCATCATTCCACACGCTCATAAAATCTTGCTTGCTTCTCTCCTCATCTTCTGTTTTCCTCATCATTATCTTTGTTGTATTTACAACAGTTTTCACCCTTTCTTGTGTATCGAACTCGTTTGGCATAGTCTTCATCATTTCCTCCACCTCGATGATTGCTTTCCCCAACAATCTAGTTTTGCTAGTAAAATCAAGCAGCCATTTCTACATAAAAACCATGAACCTCAATGTTATAAACTATGAACCTCAATGTTATAAACCATGAACCTCAATGTTTTAAACCATGAACCTCAATGTTATAAACCATGAACCCTAAAAATAAATAATATGAACATCATGCATTATTTTCAACATCGACGTGGGAAATACATCACAATTTTAACATCAACTTATTTTCAATGATCAACTCAACGAAACTCTAAGTCATTTACCAAATCATCAACATCATCAATTCCATTCAACATGCATCTCAATATTCAAAATGCATCAACTTATACCTTTATTGCCCCTGCAGCTGGTGTTTCTGTGCTTTCATGGTTCATTGTTTCATGTTCTTCATTAATCCTCGCCTTTTCATGGTGTAATTGAAGCTTTCCTCTACCAAAACCACCAAACTTGATCTCATTATCCTCTCTTTCATACAAACTCTTGTCTGTCCAGCTCAGAAATACAGGTGTTGAGTGCGGGTTTTCTTTGCCCATTATTGTCACTCTATCAACATACAATAACTGTACATAAAGCAAGTATACAAAGTTGTTAAACTACGAAAATTATTATACTTGATGGTAAATATTTATAAAATTTAATAAATAAAGTTACCCCTTACCACAAGAAAGATGATAGGACCTTTGTAAAACCTATTCTTTTTAGCTTTCCAGTCGAGAGATGTTTGTGGCAATGAGTTCAATACAAACTCACACCTCTCAACATCTGTTATTAGCAAGCTCTTGTTGACTGTCCCTTTCTGATTCGATTCTATCAATCCTGAGATGAAGAGATTTATGAATAACCTCTTAAACCAAGTTTCATCCTTACAAACGATCAACCTCTCAGCAATATGCGATGGTCTTGAACCGTCTATTTTTTGTATTGGTTTTGAGCTTGAGGCTTGCTGCATTTTCTCATCTGTTTTGAAGAAATTAAACCACTCATCCAAAACAACATGTTGTTCTGCATCTGTTCTCTCTCTTGGGATCATTTGTTCTCCTCTTGGTATCCCAAGAACCCTTTCCACCTCTTTCTCATTTGCATCTATGCAGCCTCCATCTCTCATTCTTATTGCGCATCTCACCTCATCATAATTATCCAATATCCAATACGCCATTGCATTGGGGACTTTAATGAATTTCAGATTTAAAAGATCTCCAAATCCCATTTCTCTGACCCAGTTCTTCTGCTCTTCACTTAGTGCAGCCATTGTCTCAACAAACATCTTGGGAATGTTTCGGGTAAGCAATTTTGGAAATCCATCCAAATCAATTTCCACTTTCAGAGCTTTCGTTTTACCCCCCAATTCAATCTGATCTTTTTGTTGCCTCTTGCCAAGCACTTTTACAATTGCTTCCTTCTTTCCTTTCCCTTTATCCCTTACCTCTAAGTTTGATTTTTCGGAGTCCATGGTCATTCGTTGATTGTCGTTTGGTTGTGGACAAACTTTGCTACCTACGTGAATCATATAATAATAGATATGTCAGTTTAAAAACATAAATTCTATCTTTCAATAGTTTTTTGAAGTTGCATTTTTTCTTTCTATACAATGAACCTCATAGTAGATAGGTGTGATCCAGTCTGTCGATTTCATGAACCTTAATATTTTTTTGTCATGCACTTTCTTTTTGTAACTCAAAAAATGAACTCTATTTAACTTTGATCTTTATTAAATACATAAATCAATTATGGACTTCAATCTCATGTTCCTGTTCTTGTAATGTCATGTTCAAGCAAATACGTTTTCCTGAACCTTACTTTTTTAATGTCATGTTCATGTTCTTTTAATATCATGTTCCATCATATACATTCTCATGTTCCATCATATACGTTTTCATGTTCCAGTACATATATTTTCATGAACCCTAAATTTGAGGATCATACTAATTCCGTGTAGTTTTAAGTTAAACAATCTAAACATTTTTTGCTTACTTGTACCAACAGATCGTCGCAGCACTTCCTCCTTCTTTCTGTCTTTCTCTTTATGTTCTTTTTGCTCCTCCTCTTTTTGTTGCTGAGTTTCATGGGTCTTCCATTGGTTGCCCTTGTGTTGTCTTTAACACGACACTTCTCTCTTTCATTTTTTCACTCTTTTCTGCCAATCTCTTTCCATATGGCTTTAATCCCTTCTTTCGTGCAACACATTTTACTCTTCCTGAGTATGTAAGTTGATGTTTGCGATTTTCTCTATGCTCATGCATGTTTTGTGGTGATGAAAACTCATCTTCTAGAGCTGTGTAGCTTTGCATGCTCAGCTCAACTAGCTGTTGCTGTTGTTCAGGCTCAGGCTCAGGCTCAGGCTCAGGCGCAGGCGCAGGTTCAAAATGTCGCTCTTGTATATAACCTCTTCACCTCCACTAGAGTTAGCAATATCTTCTTCATCTGTAGCACTTCCTAACACAATGTGTTCAACTGTTAAAGCAGCGCTGGAGTTCGAAGTAGATGTTGAAGATGATATTGAACCAGATGAGGAAGATGTTCCAATTCTTATAACTTCAATTTCCATTCCATCACCTTCAAACACATAAACAGTAGAAAATTACATCAAACTCCAAATTTTCCACGTTGAAATGGTGATAAGGTTCATAAAATCTCAGATTCCGGAATATTTCTCATATTTTGAATGAATAGATGTCAGTTTTGTTCATGCAGATTTTCAGTTCATGCAAATCCAATTTATGGAACATTTTAACTCAAAATACCATAATAGTCGTCCAATATCAGTTCGAAATCTCAAATTGGGAGAAAATAGGTCGAAATCAGTTCAAAATGTCACAACAACTATAATCTCTAGTGCTAAACTATAAAACAAACTAAAAATAGGTCGAAATCTCAATTTCGGAGAAAATCGGAAATTAGGTTGAAATCAGGATTGTTCTTACCAACGCCATTAGACTCGCTCTCTGTTCCTGACATTTTGTTGTGACTTTTTCTGATGCAGTAGTCGGTGAATCGTTGTTGACGATTTCGCTTCGATCTCTTTTCTTCTTCTGCAAGTCTCAATTTTGTGTTACTGGGAGGAGTGTAGAAGACGAGAAGATGCGAATCTGGCTGGTACATAATTGCACGGGGGCATTGGTGTCTTTTCATTCTATTTTCCAGGTGTTTTTACAAAATTAACCTTCAGTTTAAAAGAGAGACACGCGCGTCCGTATTTGGCTTTTTATTTTTTTATTTTATTCCCAAATTTCCTGGATCGTTGATCACCATGATCCAATGGTCCAGATCCGTACTCACATACTCACTATAACCCTTCTACTCACAAGAACCTCCCTCATCTAACGTGTGTATAGGAAATTTTACCTAATTTATTTAAGGGGTACCATAGGAAATTTCGGGAAGAAAAAAATCAGTGTCCCGATACCTAACCCCCCTCGGTAATCGGAATAACTCATATTCCCCGTGATTATAAAAATAGACATAAAAAATATATCAAAAAGTCTGTTGCACTTGGAAAAGAAAGGCCAACCCAAATACTCCACTAACATATTTACATACACCTCCGGCTGTCACCCGTGGTTCCATTGGATATTTGTCGATCCCCCTTCTCCCTGTCTTTCCCCCAACTTTAGTCGCCGGATTCCTGACTGAGCCAACACCCTCCGGTGGCTGTGGCGGCGCCTTTCAGCAACCCCACTGCTTGTACCTGCATGTCAATTTCAATTGTGGACCACAGTGAAAGTAGTTGTTACGGTGAAATCACTAACCCTCTGCAATGGCCGCAACTTCGCAAAAAGCGACGCCACTCTCTTGCTGCTCCGCCATCAAGGCTAAGCCTAGTGACGGTGCTAGTGGCATCGCCCAATCTGTAGCTGTTAAATCATCTCCGACGAATTGGAGCGTTCTTCCGGCCGTTACTGCAGGCGGCGTCGCCGATCCAGCTTCCACGGTTGATCCGATTGGGCTTCAGCAGAGGACTGCAGCCGTGGCTGCTACTTCGGCGTCGATGATTCGTTCGGTTGAGACACTCCCTGATACCGCTCCTTCTGGTCTGTCTTTCTTTCTTTGACACTTTACTATAAATCATGTGATCTGCTGAAATCCTACAGAGTTTAGAAGTTTGTATGATGTGACTTTCACTCCATTAAATGTATTATTTGCAATTCCTTCAAAAATAAGTGATATGACCTCTTTCCCGTTTTCACTATAGGAAAACCTATCATGTTGAGGGCTCACAGTAACCATCCTTTGGATCCACTGTCTGCTAATGAAATCAAAGTCGCAATTGCTACTGTCAGGGCAGCTGGAGCAACTCCTGAGGTGTTTGTTTGATGTCATAATTGTGTTATGCTCCTTTGCTGACTTCTTTTGTCTATAACAATTCAACTTTTTTAGGAGAGGGATAGTATGCGCTTTGTTGAAGTGGTTCTGTTGGAGCCAGAGAAACAAGTTGTTGCTATAGCAGATGCATATTTCTTTCCTCCATTTCAGCCATCTTTGATTCCTAGAACAAAGCGCCAGCCGGGTATCCCTTCCAAACTGCCGCCCCGGCAGGCTAGGCTTATTGTTTACAACAAACGGTCAAATGAAACTAGTGTATGGATTGTTCAACTCACAGAAGCTCATGCCACAACGCGTGGTGGTCACCATCGTGGCAAAGTCATTTCCTCCAAAGTTATCCCTGATGTTCAGCCTCCTATGGTGAGTCCTTTATCTATCCATGTTAATATTCTCTTATTTGCTTATTGCTTCTTGCGAGTTATAGTGTATCGTGTTCTTCTAGCTTATTGACTCCTTATATATAACTATGTGGAGCTTGAAAGTATTGAAGTAAATGTCATGAATACCTTGCTGGCATAGTAGTTGTGTTTAGACTTGGCAAATGGGTCGTGCGGGTTGTGTTCCGGTTGGTAAATTTTCCGGGCCATCCGGGTCGGGTTGACTCATCGGGTCATGATTGTTGTTTTAATGATTTTTATAACTTTTTATAGGAATAAAATAGTATTTTAATAATTAAAATAATATTATGTAGTATTTTAAAAAAAAGTATTATTATACTTTGAACTAAATTATGTTTGTTTATTTTTATCTGTGAGTCTTTCTGTTGATCTTTTGTCCGTCTTTCTATACCAATGATTTGTTTTGTATATGATTATAGGATGCCATGGAGTATGCTGAATGTGAAGCTGTGGTGAAGGATTACCCTCCATTTACTGAAGCAATGAGGAGGAGGGGTATTGAAGATATGGATCTAGTTATGGTTGATCCATGGTTTGTATTAAAATTGTTTCTTTTCCTTCCATTCTGCTCCAATATGAATGCTTACCTATATAGTCATTTTTATCAGGTGTCTTGGTTACCATAGCGAATCTGATGCTCCAAACCGTAGGCTTGCTAAGCCACTATTATTCTGTAGAACCGAAAGTGATTGCCCCATGGAGAATGGTTATGCTCGTCCAGTAGAAGGGATTCATATTCTTGTAGATATGCAAAACATGGTAGTGATTGAGTTTGAAGACCGTAAATTTGTTCCTCTACCACCAGTTGATCCACTAAGAAATTACACGTCCGGTGAGTCACGAGGTGGAGCTGATAGAAGTGACGTGAAGCCTTTACAGATTATTCAGCCTGAAGGCCCCAGTTTCCGCGTTAATGGAAATTTCGTTGAGTGGCAAAAGGTGCTAATTTTTTTTTTTACTCCTTTGAGGTGCTAGTTAAACATAGGGCTGAGCAATCAGATCGATCCAACCCGATCTGATTCGGTATACCGGATATCACGTTGAAAAAATTTAACAAAATCCCGATCCGTATTCAATGCGATATGAGTTGGATATTCTGTTCTACCTGATCAGATATTTATACCGGATATCCGATGCATAAAATAATAACAAATTAAATACTTAATCTAGATTTTTTAATGTAATTTTGACTTATAAATAATAATTATAATTAATAACTAAATATTAGTAAACTCAGATTAATTAAATTATAAATCATATTGTACCTTTAATTTTCTTTTCTTTGTTATTTCTTTTTTCTTTCTCTTCCTAACTAATCCTACAGCACTCACTCACTCCCTACTTGACCAGTTAGTGCACTAAGTAATACAAATTGGATATGTGAGTATATCTTCCCTCATTTCTAGTTAGTTTACTGAGCAATACAAAAAATCTAGTTACAGTAGATGTTTCTAAGTCCAATACAAATTTGATATGTGAATTTGTGTACTGAGTAACTGAGCAGTGAACATTCGCCGCAGTTTCTTTATGTTTGTATATTAAGCTGTAACAATTAGTTATAAATCTTGTATGAACATTATAAACAGGGGCAAGCAATGAGGTTGTTCTGATTCGATTTTGTGTGTTTGTTTTGGTTAGTGGAGCTTCAGAGTTGGATTTACACCACGTGAAGGCTTAGTGATTCACTCTGTAGCATATGTAGATGGTAGTAGGGGCTGGAGATCTGTAGCACACAGGTTAAGCTTTGTTGAGATGGTTGTGCCGTACGGAGATCCAAACGATCCTCATTACAGAAAGAACGCGTTTGATGCTGGTGAAGACGGACTCGGTAAAAACGCGCATTCTCTTAAGAAGGGATGTGACTGTTTGGGCTACATCAAATACTTTGATGCTCATTTCACAAACTTTACTGGTGGAGTTGAAACAATCGAAAACTGTGTCTGTTTGCATGAAGAGGATCACGGAATTTTATGGAAACACCAAGATTGGAGGACTGGTTTAGCTGAAGTTAGACGGTCACGAAGGTTGACAGTGTCGTTTATCTGTACTGTAGCGAATTATGAATATGGATTCTACTGGCACTTTTATCAGGTAAGTTTGTCCTGTGAATTGTTTTGATCTCTCCATGGCTAGTTTTTTTTCATTATTTTGAGTTTTTGACTAAAAAATGTAGGATGGGAAAATCGAGGCTGAGGTGAAACTGACGGGAATTCTGAGCTTAGGAGCTTTACAGCCTGGTGAATTTCGCAAGTATGGAACTACAATTGCTCCGGGGTTATATGCACCAGTGCATCAGCACTTCTTTGTTGCTCGTATGGACATGGCTGTTGATTCTAAACCAGGTGAAGGTTTGAATCAGGTAAAGTAATTAATATATTAAGACCCCCCTCCTATATTCCTAGGAAGTAGCTTTGAATATATGATTTTGGTTGATTTTGAAATACCTGCGAGTGAACTTCCTGTATAATGGCAGAAGTGTAAATACCTAGATAAGGGTGGGTAAGATTATCTTCCCCACTTTTTCATCAGCAATATTAAAAATAAATTTCCATGATTTTTGAGAACAATTAAGTAATTCTTCCGTTCATATATATAAGTCGTTTTTGGTGTCCTTTCTTTTTCATATTCTGTTTACTAAAGAATGTCATTTTAGTCTCTCATTTTTGTTTGGAAAATGTTGTCATTTTAGATATCTAGGTAGTAAGTTACGAGATTTGTTATTGAAAATTGAAAAAATTATTCTTTCTATTCAAATTATAATTGTTGGTTGGTTAAAAATGAGATGAGTTATAAATTCTAGAAAAAAATAATAAGAATATAGGGTAATTATTGGATCTCTTAGTTCTTGTGCAAGTATTTACAATGCCAATCTTTGATGAATAGAGGTAGTTCTTATGGGTACTTTTTGATCTTTTCTACAATAAAATAATGCAGTTTATATTTTCAAGAGAAACTTTTCATGTATGTTCACTTTTTTACTACAAAATTGACAAAGCATTAAATGATATGGATCTAGAAAATTGTGTTTGGTTAAATTGTAAATCATGTGAATTTAAAATCTCTATTTTGTTTGGTTGGATGCATGAAGTTTTTTAGAATTTATATTTAGTTACTGTTATAACCTTATAAATAGAAGGTAAATATCCACTCCATCAATGTAGAGCATATACTCCCTCCATTTGTGTATGTAAGTCGTTTGAAGTAAAATCACGTAGATTATAAAACATTAATAGTGTCTAATCAGTTTGTATAACAGGTCTGCTGATATAAAAATCATTTACTTTAATTAGTTTCTGTCCAATAGAATGAAGACGGAGTGAAAAAGCATAGAAACTCATCTACTCCGTCTAACCAAACGAGCACTTTGTCTTTGACATAGGTTGTCGAGGTGAACGTCAAAGTAGAGGAAGCCGGGAAAGACAATGTCCACAACAACGCATTTTACGCAGAGGAAAAAGTACTTAAAACGGAGTTAGAAGCAATGCGCGATTGCAATCCTATGAGTGCTCGTCATTGGATCGTAAGAAACACTAGAAGTGTAAACAGGACGGGTCAACTGACAGGTTATAAACTTGTGCCGGGGTCGAACTGCTTGCCTTTAGCGGGTGCGGAGGCAAAGTTCTTGAGGAGAGCGGCGTTCTTGAAACACAACCTTTGGGTTACACCCTTTGCCCGCGATGAGACTTTTCCTGGTGGAGAGTTCCCAAATCAAAACCCTAGAGTTGGGGAGGGATTGGCCACGTGGGTTAAACAGAACCGCTCTCTTGAAGAAACCGATATTGTTTTATGGTATGTGTTTGGGGTTACTCATATTCCTCGCCTTGAAGACTGGCCTGTCATGCCTGTTGAGCATGTCGGGTTTACGCTCATGGTAATAATCTTCACTCTGGATAATCGTTTTTGTTGAGATAAAGTATCACACATCAGAAGTTGGAAGATAACAAATCTAGTATATAAGTTCATGGATTACTTCTCCTATTGCTAATTGGTTTTAGGATGGAATCTTATTGGGCTTGTATGTTGGGTCGGACAGTGCATTTGCGCGCTTACGTGCACGATTCTCTTGTCTGTGTTGGATGTAGGGTCCATGTAGTATGACAGTTTTCTTGGAATTACATAACCATGACTGTTTTGTTTATGGGTGCAGCCACATGGTTTCTTCAACTGCTCGCCTGCTGTGGACGTGCCTCCTAATCAGTTCGAGGCAGAAGTGAAGGATAGTGGAATTGTTACATCGAAACCACTCCAGACTGGAATTATTGCCAAGCTTTAAGTATGCTTTCTACTCTTTTTTCTTGTTGGAATTTGGATGATAAAGAATCCTTTGCTTGTGGTTGAAATTGATCGAGTTTTAGTCTTTGGTGCAGAAACTGATCACATTTGGTGTGTTAGCAGTTGTTTTGTTCTCAAGAATAAATCCACCTAAGGCTCTCTTTGATATATATTAGGGAAAGAGAAAGGAAACATCACTAGAAAGATTATATTTATGTTAAGATATACTATATTGGGATGATGATTTAAAATTTGTACGATAAAAGAAGGGAGTAAGAGAGTGTTTCTGAAATCCTATCCTAATATAGAAAAACAAATACTTTTGTGCAAGGCTATTGTAAGATCATTTTATAGTGTGCTAAATGACACCGGACCGGAGGCATTATAATCTGGTCTCTAGTCCTCATAATTAGAAAACCGGAGGCATTATAATCTGGTCTCTAGTCCTCATAATTAGAAAATTCTGGTTTTCGGTCTAGTTCGATCCAAATCTGGTTTGACCGGAGTTATATTAAATTATATATATTGTACTTGATGTAAGCTAAATAGTATAAGAAGACGGTGAGCAACTGATCTAGTTGAATATGACTAGTCTAATCGTATTCTAATTGGTTAATCTTGATTTTCTTTTACTAATTTTCCGTGTTTTTTTTTCGCTAAACGTTTAAGCAATTTTACCATAAACTTCAAGGAAATCAAGAAATCAAATATAAATAATTTAATAAAGACTTTGTATTGAAATGATTAAATATAAATTATTAGCCCTTTTTATAGATGAAAAATAATTTTGGTCCCACTGGGGTCGGACTGCACTGATTCATTCTGGTCTGATCCGGTTTGTTTCCTGGTCAGTGTGATTGAAAAATCCTAGTCCATTGGATTGGATCGGTTCGGATCGGAAATTCCGGTCTAGCTTGGTCCATTTACACAACCCTAACAATAATATATAATTTAAATTTTTTTTCTTTCAGTTACGTTTTTAAAAGATGATACCACATGGGGACTATGTGTTCCAAAAACCAGTTAAATTAGACAATTATCCATCTCATGATTGCGAAATTTATACGTTGAAATCCTTGTTTGGTGTTGGTTATAACACGTTACCAAAGTAGAAAACGCGTGTTTTGATCAGCTAATGTTCTCTGTCACTAATGTTCATTAAGCCTTAGTTGCGCTTAACAAGGATTCAATTGCGCTTTGAATGCTTGGCTTGCGCTTAACCTATGATGAACTATTAGTAATGAATTTACTAAAGTCCTTACGTGCGGAAGAGGTTAGACAGACAATAAAGCGCGCTTTAAGTTGTTAAAGCGCACCTATATTTGCACACACAAGAATTTCCAAACGGTGAGAACCCTAAGTCACTACCTGACTCGGGATAAAACTCACCACTACACTTGTATTGATTAAGAAGTGATTACAATCTCTCGCTTCAACACGAGAAGCTCACTCGTAAGCACTCTCTCTACAATACTCTCAGTTCAGCTCTGAAGAACAAAGGCACTCTCAACACTCTCTGATTACAAACGAAATATCTCTTAAGCTCTCTCTAGCTTCCTATATTCCCTATGTTTGCCATCCTTAGAGTGAATGAAATAGTACTCTATTTATACACAAGTCTGAAGCTAAACCTATAACTCAACCGTGTAACAAACAAAGACTAAACACAATGCCACCTCATCAATGCGTGTGTCTTGATCGCTTCACCAGAATTAATCAACGGCTTGGAGTGAATTGGTTTTGTTCTTCATGTGTTGATCCACGCCACATAAGCAATCCGTGTGCTTCAAGCTCTAACAAACTCTTGCCACGCTGGCGATCCCTGGAGTGGCGTCCCAAAGAGTGTAAAGTTCTTCTCGCACCTTCCTGTGCACGCAACCTGCACTCTCCCGCTTTACCAGCCTTCGTAGCGTGCAGATTTGTTCTCCTGCGCTCTGGCACACCCTAAGCTTCAGTGGAACCTCGTGGTCAACTTTCTTCAACTTTATTCAAGCGCGTCTCTACGCCCTCGAAGCTCGATCACTCTTACTTCTTGGTCTTGAATGGATTTATTAAACACCGTTTGCGAAACTTGCTTTCTCCGCTTGGTGTTAAGCGCGACTGTGACCAGTCAAGCGCATCTCTAAGTGACTTAAGCGCATCCTTACAAATATGGCAATGACCTGGAAGGCTTAAAAACACTAAGAGATTAAACATATTAGTTTGTTATCATCAAAACAAAGAGAAATAGATTAAGCTTTAACAAGATGATTAAAGCTCAACTAACAATTTCCCCCCTTTTGATGATGACAAACTGTAAACAGGTAAGCTCATGAATACTTTCTTAAGTGACTAAACTGAAGGCAATAATATCAATTTAATCAAGGATTCAGATTCGGAATTGGATCAAAGTAGCTTACCAAGGTACTTAACCATACCAGTTTTCAATCAATTCCCCCTGAATTCAAGCACGATCTCATACTTCCCCCTTAATTAAAGAGGAATTTACCTGTGTTTTTCCTCCTTTTGACATCATCGAAAAATTCAAAGCAAAGTCATATGGTAAGAAAGATAGTAGAGTGCGCTTGCTAGCTAAGACGTCAAACAAAGCTTAAGAGAGAACATTGAGCAACTGAAGTAAGGAAAAGTCAGGTTAGTAAGGCTCTCAGAGATATAAAAATCGAAAGCATACTTAATTAACATTCAGTACAAACTGCCACAAGAGGAGCTGGAAACCTAACGAGCTAATTCACAAATCACATAAACAGAGTAGAGAGAAAAAAGAGAATCAGCAAATGCGCTTTAAAAAACGCAACCATCACAACAACTCATGGGCTACCACCCCGTTCTTCGTTAAACTTCTCCTGAACTAGCTTAAGCATGGAAGACATAATTTCAACCATTTCTCCAAGACGCTTTTCTACCCGCTCCTGATGCGCTTCCATTGAAGCGACTATAACAGATAACAGATAAATCGGTGGAGCTGGAGGAGACCCGAGCGCGAGGGCTCAGCTCGGAGCGCGAGCTAGAGTGGGGTTTCTCCTCAGTCTTGGGCAGCAATGTAGCAACTATAGCGTCAGTGGTGAGAAAAGTAGAGCAGGCATAGTCAGGGAGCGAAGAATCATACAAGCCATCCGCTCGAAGCATTTTGCACATTAGGTGAGGAAAGGGCAGAGGTCCAGAGGTTGCAGCGCGACATAACACCAAGTGGCTCATCATGAGCTGAGCTGTGTTAACTACCTGGTTCGAGATTACGGCAGCCATGATGCAACAGTCAACAATTGTCACCTTATCACGGTCATAGTCGCGGGGCGTGATGTTGGTGATGATGAAATGGTGAAGGAGACGCTTGGAGGGACGGAGAAGATCAACTGTGAGCGCACCTTTGGGCACATTGGGGCCAAAAACTGTCTTCTTAAGCGTCGTCGCTCCGGCTGGCCAATTCTTTTTGTACAGCCTACCAAAGCCGCTTGACTGCTCCGTTAGTCCTATTGCCTTGGCCAGATCCTTGACTCGGAAACTTTCCTTTGCATTTCCCTTCCAGGTGAAGGTCACCGAGCTGTACTCCGGGTTGGGTGGTGGATACTCCAAAGCTGCATAAAACTGGTAAACCATAGCATTGTTACAGCGCGCTGGCTCCGTTTCCAGCGTATCCCACCCTTGAAAGCTAAGCCACGTAGCGAAGCGAGCAACATGAGACGAATCTTGGAGGCCGGTGAGGAGATCTTGTGTCACAATTTCTGGAAACAGAAAGGAGCGCTTCTGCACACCTTGAGGAACGGAGGGAAAGTCAGAAAGGCTTGTTACCTTGGTGCGCTTGGAACGTGTAGAAGCTCCAACTGGTTTTGGTGCAGGGGGAGGAGACTCATGTTCCGGGCCATCTACTGACTCGTGCTCAGAAACGGGAGGAGCAACAACTTTGCGCTTTTTACCTTTCCTGCGAAGCGCATCACTCAATCGATCGGGCTTCTGGGATGGAAGAGGAAGAGGCGATTGAGCGCTTTGTCTGGGCAGAAGCTGAAAGTCCTCGTCTGTGTCCGAGTCAGAGGGAATGGCAGCTAAAAGCTCCTTGGGTGACTGGAGCGAATGCACTGGAGGCCTGATTTGAGAAGCAGGGCGAGAAGGGGTATCTATGGTGAGAAGCCCTTTACCTTTAGTCGGGGTTGTATGAGAGGTCTCAGCCTGAATCCTTCCAAGCTCTTGAACTGGATCTTATCCAGCGAGCTCTAGGTCTTGGGCAAGTAAGTCCATGTCCACCGGAGGGTCATGGGAAAATTTGGGCTTCGAAGGGCTTTTGGAAGGACTTTTGGAGAGAGGAGATGGATCATCATTACCAGTAAGGTCGATGGGAGGAGATGGTGATTTATGAGCAGGGTTCGTGATAGGTGGTAGTGGTGGTGGTGAGGCCGCTTTAGGTGGAGAAGTTACCTCATGAGAGATTGGAGTATGATGGGACGGAGGCTGTGTGGAGGATGATGCTTGAACAATGGACTCAATTTTGGCACGGGTTTCTGGGTCAAGTTCTGAGAGAGCGCTCAATACTTTGTCCATGGTGACGAATGGGAGTAAAAATGGATAAAGGAGAGTAGAAGAAGAGAGTATAGGTAGAGGATTAAAGATGGTAAGGTAGGAGTGGAAGACAAATACCTCATATATATAGCCCTTACAACAACTCTGGAGCCGCTTCAACAGACCAATCACAAAATAGAGCCGTTACCCATACAACGGTCCAATGAAAAACGCCGAAAATGCGCTAGGCCTGCACATAGCCTCAACGGCTCGAAATGTGACCGTTGCTCTGCAAAAATAGCCGTTACATCACTCGAGCGGCGCACTTTAATTGCGAGAAAAGCATTGCTTCATCGTTAAGCAAACCCAACCACGAAGGAATTCCACCCTGATGCGCTGCAAAGCACGATGCACTGTAACACTTATATGTGCTGAACACTGAAGCGCATGCCGAAACATCACTGAGAGCTAAAACCGAAGAAGTATAACACAGATTGAGATGAGTAGACGTGAGAGTGTGATGTCCAGTTCAATTTTCAAACTACAATGTAAAGAAATTCATGAATAGGAAGATGCACATTTCATATAGGGGACATTAGAGCATTCAATCACTCAAGTTGATGTGGACGTATGTGCATATACATGTAGCATGGTAATTGAGGCTTTATGTCACCAAATGAATACTTCTCTAATGTAGAGCTCAATAAAGGACGAGAGAAGCGTTACATCTAGTCAGGCTAGGGACACCTATGCAATGGATCATTTCTTAGGCATGTAATATGGGTAGAAGACGATCACCATTGTCACGTTTTGGCAAATAAGAGCATGCATGGATTAAGATTATATCAAATCGAGCCAAACAAGTCAGACAAGTTCAATACTAATTCATTTCAATGATCAACCAAAAGCATGAAGACTCAAAGCTATCAAGCGCAAGTAACCATAGTTCGTACCTTGATACTAAGCTCGCTAGTTCTAGTCAAATAGAGGAATACTTACAGTGCCATTTCCTCGAAGCTAATGGAGTCGAATAAGGCCAAGCTGAACCCTGAGGTTTAAGAATACCTGACGATTAAGCGCCTTAGTGAAGATATCTGCCAATTGCCCTTCTGAAGATACATGAATAAGCTTGATGCCCTTGCGCTTCAGATAATCACGTGGAAAGTGTACATCGAGATATTAAGTCCTTGAATGATGTACTAGATATGTCTCGTGATCTTTTCTTGCCTTTTGCCCTGAAGAAGTCTTGTGCTTCTTCCTTATGTTGAAATGAGAGTAGCCGTAGTGGATCGCTCGTTACAAACAATCGCTAAACATGAATCTTCTACTCTTCATTTCATTCTGCAAAGGAAAAGATCAATTTCTATGTTCCCTACGAAGCGCAAGCTTCGTGGGAACATTGTCCATAGCTATTGACTCACTTGTTTTATGAACAGACTCATAATAGCTAGGGTCATTAAGATCAAGCACAATATGAGGTCGCGTTTTACAAAGCGCACCTCTGTGCTTTGAAGCGCAACCGTTGTCAACATGTGAACGTTGATAACGTTGACGCTTGCCCTTGGATTTAGCCTTTGGCTTATAGGGCTTAGTTGGGGTATGCGCTTGTTTCTTATACAAATGATGCGCTTTTGCCCCATGAAACCACTGTTTGGTTTCTAAAGGTTGATCCTCAAGTACCTTCATTCTGCCCTTCAAATGAGAGTTTTCACCCTTGTAGGCAGTTAGGTCTTGTTCAAGTGATTTGATTTTAGAAGAGAAATCACTTGATAGAGGAGAGCTGGAGTTAGAGGAAGATTCCTGGGGGTCATAGCCCAATCCAGGTCTAGCTTTCACAAAGCCTGTTGGAGGAGCAGACTTTGCTTCTACTAGCTTAGTAAGAATGTCAAGCTTTGATATGATCTGATCGAGCTTTACATCCTTGGTTGAGTCAGAGTTTCTTTCCAACTCGTTTTCATGACAACGCTCACAGGATTTTGTCAAGAGAGTGGGGTTGTCATGTAAGCACTTGGAAAGCTCAACTACTTCTTCCTTAGAACTATTAAGTTCATCCAGAAGTCCCCTAGCTTCATCAGCTAGTGACTTATGATCAACCATTAATTCTTTTAAAAGATTGATAAGGTTGCGCTTGGGTAAGATTTCATAGTTAAGATCCGTTACCTCAACGTCAGAGCTAGAGTCAGAGTCGGATCTACTACCAGCCATCAAGCAGACATCAGCTTGCGCTCCATCATCCGAATCTCCATCAGACTCACCCCAGAGTGAAACAAAAGCTTGTTTAAGAGGGGGTTGTTTTTCGGTGGAGCTTGCGCTTGGATTCACCTTTAGATGAGGACATGCTTTAGCAAGGTGTCCCTTCTCGTTGCAGTTGAAACAGGTGAACTCCTTGAGGTCGCGCTGCTTGGAGGTAGGATCGCGCTGATTGAAACCACCTTGTTTCTTGAAGAATTTCTTCACAACCTTAGTCATCATAGCAACGTCCTTATCATCGTCGTCTTCTCCTTCTTCATCATTTTCAAGCTTTTTGAGTACTCGTGAAAGCTTGAGCGCCATTCCTCTTGTTTCTTGATTTGAGTGCTTTTCCTTGTTGTTCTTGATTTCCTGCACTTTAAATTTACCTGCAAGAACAGAGATAGGCAATTCTCGGGTTTCTTTGGACTGAAGAAGAATTTGCTTGAGGGTTGTATACTTTGAGTTCACTCCATGAATGAACGCCATAGAATACTCCCAAGCTTTCTTCTCCATTCCAGCAGAAAGCATCTTGTCATACATGATTTGACACCGAGAATGATAATCAGAGACGAGCTCATTTTCCCCCATTCGAATGGAGCAAAATTCGCGATTAAGCTCAAAGATATGGTTGTCCTTCATATCATCACTACCTGAGTGCATGTTTATAATGGCTTTCCACATGGCTTGGGCAGTAGGGAGGGACATTACCTTGTCTATATCTTTTCTTGAAAGAGCATTAAGAATGAGCTGTCGCGCTTTAGCATTCTTCTCCATGAGTTGGTACTCTTTTGCTTCCCATTTTGAGTCATCCATCTCGGAGATCTTCTCATCACCTTTTTCAATAATCTTCCAGCACTGATAGTCCGTTTGCTGGATGTAGTTCTTCGTCATAGTGAGCCACCATTCAAGTTCGCCTTCAACAAGGACATGGGGCTTGGCGAGAGAAATACCGAGGTTGAAACTGGCCATTGTTCTAGACTTGAGAATCCTTTTGAACCTGTAAAAGGATTAGTGCAAATAGCTAACCTGGAGCTCTGATACCAATTGTTGGTTATAACACGTTACCAAAGTAGAAAACGCGTGTTTTGATCAGCTATTGTTCTCTGTCACTAATGTTCATTAAGCCTTAGTTGCGCTTAACAAGGATTCAATTGCGCTTTGAATGCTTGGCTTGCGCTTAACCTATGATGAACTATTAGTAATGAATTTACTAAAGTCCTTACGTGCGGAAGAGGTTAGACAGACAATAAAGTGCGCTTTAAGTTGTTAAAGCGCACCTATATTTGCACACACAAGAATTTCCAAACGGTGAGAACCCTAAGTCGCTACCTGACTCGGGATAAAACTCACCACTACACTTGTATTGATTAAGAAGTGATTACAATCTCTCGCTTCAAAACGAGAAGCTCACTCGTAAGCACTCTCTCTACAATACTCTCAGTTCAGCTCTGAAGAACAAAGGCACTCTCAACACTCTCTGATTACAAACGAAATATCTCTTAAGCTCTCTCTCTAGCTTCCTATATTCCCTATGTTTGCCATCCTTAGAGTGAATAAAATAGTACTCTATTTATACACAAGTCTGAAGCTAAACCTATAACTCAACCGTGTAACAAACAAAGACTAAACACAATGCCACCTCATCAATCCGTGTGTCTTGATCGCTTCACCAGAATTAATCAACGGCTTGGAGTGAATTGGTTTTGTTCTTCATGTGTTGATCCACGCCACATAAGCAATCCGTGTGCTTCAAGCTCTAACAAACTCTTGCCACGCTGGCGATCCCTGGAGTGGCGTCCCAAAGAGTGTAAAGTTCTTCTCGCACCTTCCTGTGCACGCAACTTGCACTCTCCCGTCTTACCAGCCTTCGTAGCGTGCAGATTTGTTCTCCTGTGCTCTGGCACACCCTAAGCTTCAGTGGAACCTCGTGGTCAACTTTCTTCAACTTTATTCAAGCGCGTCTCTACGCCCTCGAAGCTCGATCACTCTTACTTCTTGGTCTTGAATGGATTTATTAAACACCGTTTGCGAAACTTGCTTTCTCCGCTTGGTGTTAAGCGCGACTATGACCAGTCAAGCGCATCTCTAAGTGACTTAAGCGCATCCTTACAAATATGGCAATGACCTGGAAGGCTTAAAAACACTAAGAGATTAAACATATTAGTTTGTTATCATCAAAACAAAGAGAAATAGATTAAGCTTTAACAAGATGATTAAAGCTCAACTAACATTTGGTTAGCCCGATTATTTTCTAAAAACTAACATCCGACACTTGGAACAATTCACCTGCTAGTAAAGTTTGGAATCTCCAGATTTTCCCTATAATTCAAAATTTATTTGGAAAGCGACGTCGGAATGTCTCCCTACAACTTAGCAGCTTAATGGCTATGTAATCTTAGTACCATATGCATGTTCTCACTGTGGAGTATCTTCCAATATTCAAGCTGGAATAAGACCCGTTTTGATAATTCTAATAAGCATACACCCCATCCAAACTGCATATAGAAGTGCCACTATATTCTATGGATGAGGCTCCCCTCTGGATGGACTAAAATAAATTTTGATACTTCTTACTCTCCATAGGGCAATGCACATGTTGCATTCATCATTCGGAATTCTGATGGTATGATCCTTAACTGAACCGAGATACAATTCCATGTACAACTTCACTTTTTGTAGAAGCCACCCAACTCTCTTTGATGTCAGAGAAGTTGTTAAGGTTAACTTAATCAATGTTATTCTTGAAGGGGACAATCTTTTTCTAATTAATGCTATTAAGCAGATTTGGCATGCTCTGTGGCAAATCTCTATCATTGTCAAAGACATCCGTGCAACGTTATCGACTTTTGCAAGTGTGCAAATTTTTCACCGGTTATAGGAAGCTAACCAGGCGATAGATATCCTAGCTTATCCGGATACTACTATGAAAGATATCTATTATGCTCGTGATCATATACGGGGGTCTTGGCATCGGTTACCTGATATGATGATCAGGATGATGGGTTGTAGTCTTTTGCGATCTGCATTTGTAACTCATCATTTTTTTCCAAATTATGTCGCATCATGCGGCATGATGACGCGGCGTGACCTCTGCCTTGATAAGGGACCCAACGATAATAGTGTATAAAAAATGTGACGTTGGCGATTACTACATAAAGAAAGTAAAATCATTATTCCAGACTTTATACAATTTTTGGAAGAGAAGGTTCAACTGCGGAATTGCGAACTGGGATGGTTAAAGCTTTAACGACCATTTCTATGATGGTGTTCAGCACCGCATAGCATACTATTATCATTTGGCTTCCCTTTTACCTTCCGCTTCTAGATCTCAGTAAAGCTGATATGATCTCTACGTTCTGGCGACTACTCGCTGATTGAGATTGAAAAATGCCTAGAGCGGCCTCGGCGCTGTTCCTTTTGGGTATCAAAGGTCGTGTACTGATTTTTAGGGATTATCGCACCGATGTGTTTGCTATTCAAGCTGAGCGGTCTTCAACCAAGCTCATCGTTAAAGAGGATTTCTTCCACAAATTCCTATCCCACGTCAATATAATATATAGTATTCAATGTTCTTGTTGCCAAGATATAATGTGATATTGAGTTGTTAGGTTTGAGGTACTCTGTAACTTGTATAATTTGATCATATGTAGATGTTGTGCTACCGGATTTAAGTTAAGGACTTGTGACGCCTTCCTCCATGAGTTAGGATTCTAGATACTTGATAATTAAGTTCGTATACTTTCAGGTCTCGAGATTTTCATTATATATCTGAGAAAGTGCTTCATGTTACCACTCCTGATTTCGAATATGTGCTTGTGCAAGTTGGAAAGTAATATGACTGCTCACTTGAGTAGACTGAATTCATATTGTAAGTTGATTGAATACTCATTCTTCACGCATCTCTCTATATGTTCTTCTTCTTCTCCAAGCCTCCTTAATTTGAATTCTTCTGACAACATGGTATCAGAAAATGTGTATTTCAATGATTTTTTACCTTTGTTTGTTTCAGTTAGTGATCGATCTCTTTTCGTTGCATATGTTTTGAGATCTCAGTTGGTGATCTCAATAAAAATCTATCTCTATTCATCTCTGTCTTATGTGTTCTTTCTATTTCTGCGTCACTCTCCTATGGCGACACATTCCTAGTCACCAGGAAATGATTCAAGCAGACGAGATAATATCACAGTCTCTGATATTCAAAGTCCTCTCTTCATTCATCCATCTGAAAGCTCTGGTGTCACTGTTACCACAATCCAACTAACTAGTGAAAACTACAGGAAATGGAAAATTCTATTCTCAATTCCTTATCTGTGAAGAACTAAAATCTATGGTGGATGCTCTTCAACATACCAAGTGTTGGGAGGCTATGATTGTGAAACTTGAGGTACTAGAAAGGAATAAGACATGGAACTTGACTGAACTGTCCTCTGAAAAATCTGCAAGTTCTTGCAAATGGCTTTAAAAGGTCAAGGTCAAGTCTGATGGCTCTTTGGATCGCTATAAGGCTAGTCTGGTTTCTCATGGCTTCTCCCAACTTGAGGGCATCAACTACTCAGAGACATTTGCTCTTGTGGCACACATGACCTTTGTTCGTGTATTGTTTTCCATAGTAGTTGTCAAGCCATGGCCAGTCTACCAACTTGATGTCACCAATGCATTTTTGCATTGTGACTTGGAAGAGGATGTTTATATGACCCTTCCACCTGCCTACACTACTAAATCTATGATTGCCTCTAACACTTTATCTCCACTTATGTGCTCCTCTCAATATATTTTCTCAGAGGTCAGCAAGTCTCTTGTCTATAAGTTGGACAAATCATTGTATGGACTCAATCAAGAGCCTATACAATGGTTCACCAAGTTTTATGATGTTGTCAAGTCTGTTGGTTTCTCTCAAGCTCAATCTGATTACTCTCTGTTTGGCAAACAAACATCCATCTCTTTCACTGCTTTGTTAGCGTACCTAGATGACATGATCGTCACTGGCAGTGACATATATGAGATAGACAAACTCAAGCAACATTTTCTTTCTCACTTTAAAATTAAAGATCTTGGTCTCATGTAGTACTTTTGGGGGCTTGAAGTTGATAGAAGTGATGCTGGAATTTCCTTAAACCAAAGGAAGTATGTTGTTTAACTTCTTGAAGAATCTAGAATGTCTGTTTCAAAGCCTTTTCTTACTCCTCTTGACTGTATAGAGAAACTCCTCAGAGAGGGGGAGCTTCTTTCTAATCCTCAAAAGTATAGACGTCTTGTTGGCAAGCTTATCTACCTGACTGTCACCAGGCCGGATATTACTTTCTCTGTTCAACTCCTTAGCCAATTTGTTCAGAACCCTTGCATTCATCATTTGCGTGCTGCAAAGCACTTGATCAGGTACATGAAAGGGGCTCCAGGTCAAGGACTCTTCTTCTCTAGTTCCTCTGACCTTCATCTTTCTACTTAATGGGAATCAGATTGGCAATCTTTCCCCATACGACGTTCTACCGCTGGCTTCTGTATCCCCTTGGGGGTCATCTCTCATCTCATGGTGCTCCAAGAAGCAGAATTATATTGCTATGTCCACAGCTAAGGCTGAATATAGAGCTTTAACATCAACTGCTTGTGATATCACTTGGCTTGTCTGATTGCTATTCGACTTTGGTAGTAATTTTTTCCTCTCCATTTTATGTTTATTGTGACAACCAAGTTGTGCTTCACATTGCACGTAATCATGTATTCCATGAACGCACGAAGCACACTAAAGCCAATTGTCATTTAGTTCGTGATCTTCTGTTGCATAAGTTTGTTGATGTCCATCATGTTGGGACCAAGGATAACCTACAAACTTGTTCATTGAGATTCTTGGATTTGATTAGGCTAGGAAATTATTGGTCCATAGCTTCCCTTAAGCTGCTTGTTTATGCCCCAGAAAGGGATATTGTTGTTGAATTTAGTAGTTATTGTAAAGTTTTGACTGTCCTTTTAGCTGTAGGGAAGACACTAATGCTTATTCTATCTTGTGCAAGATAATAGAGAAGGAGGATTTATTGGCAAAAGTTGGCATGAGGATCTGATTAAGTTGTTTAATGTAGAAGGTAATACTAGACAAGCACATATTCTTTCAAGGATGAGAAAGGGAGGAAAAGATAAAAAACCAAAGGAAAGAAGAAAGTTTTGCAAGCATCTTGAGTATTAGGGTTTTTATGAATTTTGATTTTGTTGTTGGAATTAGTTTTTGTAGTCTGTGTCAAGTGGGTATTTTGTATTCTCAATGTTTTCTCAATTGCTTTGTTATGAAAGACTCAATGATGGAGATTTGCGAGCAATTTGCTAGCTACAAAGTCATAGTTAATAATACGTGCATCAAGGATTGTCAGTCACATATATAGTTTGATCAGTGTTGTGTTGTGTTTGTTACACTCTGTAACAGAATATCCTGGACAAATTTGATTGGAGCTTCTATGACTTCTTTGTGTTGATGGAAATTTGTATTTTTTTAATTTTGAAGGAGTCAAAACTTGATTGTCTGAAGGGTGAAGAGGAGAAGTTCAAGCTTTAACTTTCACCAACAACAGAGTTTTGAATTTCCGTCAATCAAGAGTTACGTTTTTTAGATAAATTAACGGTAGAAACTTGATTTTTCATTAGTACTCAATTAATTTGTTTTTATTCATAGGCCACATGAAAGTAAAATAACTCCATATAACATGTCCGCAATGGCTAGTAAGAATCTTCTCGTCCAAAAGATGAAAGTAAACTAACAAAAAATTATACAAAAGAAATATTTTATCGGAACTTGTGGGAATAAAAAGGGGTGAGAGGAAGGAGAAATGCTATAATTGTAAAGACTTGGTAATTTTGGTAATTTTCACTAAAAACAAGGGGCAAAAGAGTCAAGACAATTTATTGAAATCCTCGCCATCTAGAATTGGAATTTCATTTAAATCAAAAGTTGGGACCATAAAGTCAAGGCAATGAGGCATGAAATTGGTTGGGAAATTTTGGTGTTAATGCTCTGGTTTTAGTCGGATTTTTAGACTTAAATTTTTAGAGATGTAAATGAGCTTGAAGTTGTGTAATGTTGTTTTACATATTGTTTAGCTTGATAGATTGCATTGTAAAGCAGGGGTATTCCCGAAACTGAATTGTGGTGATCTGTGTGACTTGAATACCGAACATTCATTGGTCGTTGAGATTGTATGCTTATTTTTTATTGGTTGAGAAATAAAAGCAAAAAAACATATTTTACTTAAAGCAATCAATGCAAAGTGTATTTGATTTTTATATTAAAAATTGTCTTTTAGGATAAATATTTTGGAACAGAAGAAGTATTTGATTATTGCCTCCAATTGCTTTGTATAAAACATGAGATGATCAAGTCTGCCGGATAATATATAGAGAGTTGATTCAGTTTCATTTTCTTATTGCCAAATCTATCTGAGTATCCCCCTCTTTTGCTATTAGAGTCATGCTAAGCTTGGAACCCACTGAATTGAACACTTTTTTTGGTTATTTGTTGCAGAGGTACTATTAGAGATACAAGACAATATAAGGGAAGGATATTGATCTAGATGACATTGTTTATACTCTATTTCGTGAATTATTTAAAATGATGCAGCTTGTTTTCGTACTTGTTTCATGCACTAAATTCTAGTACCCCTACATATCCTCAAGTGTGTGCGCTTAGCTCGTTTTAAAAATGATAGGGCAATATATTTCATACCTCCTTATGGAGCATTTGATCTCATGCCATATAGATTAAGTGCCCATTTGGATGATAGAAGGGAAATGGAAAAGTAAATGTATTAAAAAAACTGGTAGAATGGAAACAAATCCCGTTAGAATTCAAAATTGTTTGGACGGAAAAATAAAAGAAATGGATTTAGAAAATCATGAGTTTTTCCCAATTCATTTCTGGGGTTTTCTTATGCTCAATTCTGGAGATACTTCAATTTTCTAAGGTTACATCGATAATGACAGAGGAGGCCAACATCAGAGACGACGGTGGAGGTCGACTACAGCGAGGAAGATGGTGGAGGTTGACTATGGAGGCAATGGTGGAAGTCAACATCGGCGAAGATGGTGGAGGTGTGATACGCCACAAATCACGAATCCGAAGAAATACGAAGATTAGATAGGTTTTATTCATTATTTCATTTAATATTAGGACTCATTTATTATTTCATTTAATATTGTTAATTTTATAAACTAAGAGTTTTACTCTCTTCTCGGGTTTTCTTTACGGTTCTTTCCCGAACGCCACCTTGACCATGACCAATGACAAGCGCGACGCCACCTTGCCTGCTTTGCGCGAGATGCTGTTGGCATTAACCACCGACGTCCAAACAATCCGGCAGGCTCAGGAAGTCGAACGCCTGCGCACAGATACTGTCTACGACCTCCTCAACGATAGGCACGTTCAACCACCTCCACCAATGGCCAACATACCCCTGCCGCCTCCCAATCTAGCGCCGCTCCCTATCGCAAACCCTAATATGCCGCATCTTCCGGGACAACCACCGGCTTGGCAGCGACCGCCGGACCGCCCCGCACTCGGACCGGACGCCATACCAAAAATCAGGGTTGACGCGCCCCGATTTAACGGTACTGACCCGAAAGGTTGGATCTTTAAGGTCCAAACCTATTTTGATTACTTCGCCACTGTTGCTCCGGATCGCCTTCGGTTGGTGGGCATGCTTTTTGATCAACCGGCATCAGATTGGTTCCGTTATCAACGTCGTAATAATTGCGCCGAAACCTGGCCCGCTTTCTTGTTGTCGGTACAACAACGATTCGATCCCCACCACTATGAAGATTACGTGGGTCTCTTGGCTAAATTACAGCAACGATCGTCCGTCCTCGCCTATCAAACGGAGTTTGAAGCCTTGCTTAACAATGTCACTGGCCTATCTGAAGCCACTTTGATTTCATTATTCCAAGCCGGGCTGCGGCAACCGGTAAAACGCGACCTCCACCTGCGGAATCCGACGTCGCTATCTCAAGCTTTCGCCTTGGCGCGTGAACTCGAAGCATCGCTACAGGAAACCACGGCTCATTCCTCTTCCAACACTCGTCGACCGTGGCTCCCTCCGACGACCAGCGCCAGTCCTCACACCGCTGCCGCGTCACCGACACAACCGCTGCCCACAGCCAATTCCTCTACCACCGCACCACAACCCCAAAGCAGTAACCTTTCTTCACTCCCGATTCGTCGTCTCACAATTGCCGAACGGGAAGAACGTACTAACAAGGGTTTATGTTGGAATTGCGATGAACGCTACCATCGGGGACACCGCTGCACGCCACGCTTCTTGGCACTTTTGAGTTGCGCAGACAGAGACGAGGAGGACGAGCAAGAGGCACCTGACAATCTCGCTGTCACGGCTGACATTTCTAGCCTCCACACCATGGCGGGATTTCCGAATCCGCGTTTCCTCCGCGTCGGCGGTCTCATACGCGACACGCCGATACACATCCTCATTGACGGAGGAAGCACTCACAACTTTATCCACCCCCGCACAGTCGAACAACTTCGGCTACCTATTTCCTCCATCCCGTCTTTTCGCGTGTTCGTCGGTAATGGCGAGTACTTGGTGTGTACTCATCACTGTCCCGCGACAGCTATCGCACTCCAGGGGCATTCTTTCTCCATAGACCTCTTTGTCCTGGAAGTCCACGGTCCCCACGTCGTCCTCGACGTTAAGTGGTTACAAACGCTTGGCCTCGTTTCTCACGATTATGCTAAACTAACCACGCAGTTTTCTTGGCACGATAAACAGGTCCTTTTGCAGGGCGACCGCCAATCCCCAGCGCCTATTTCGCGACACGAACTGCACTCCTTATGCGCTTCAGACAGCATCGCGGCATGTTATGAGATTGTCGGGGTTCCTCCTCCTTCTCGCGACGACGAGACCTTTCCCGCTGACGTGAACCCAGCAGTCCGCGAGATTCTGCAGCGTCACATCGCGGTATTCAAAATGCCGACGGGTCTTCCCCCGGCTCGGGCATGGGACCACCGCATTCATTTACAACCGGGCTCCAAACCGGTAAATGTCATCGCTATCCATATTTCCCAAAGTCGGAGATTGAACGCCAAGTGAAAGCCATGCTCGATCGAGGTATCATTCAGCACAGTACGAGCCCCTTTTCGTCACCGGCTCTCCTCGTCAAAAACAAGGACGGCAGTTTTCGGTTTTGTATTGCCTACCGCGCCTTGAACACAATCACGGTCGCAGATAAGTTTCCTATCCCTACCGCGGATGAATTATTTGATGAATTGGGCCGCGCTGTGATCTTTACTAAGCTTGACCTCCGTTCTGGATACCATCAGGTTCGGATGCACTCGGCTGATATCTTTAAGACGGCATTCCGTACACACGATGGCCACTTCGAGTTTCTGGTGATTCCATTCGGCTTGATGAATGCCTCGTCGACCTTCCAGGCTGCGATGAATCATCTGTTTGCTCCATACCTGCGCGACTTCGTCATTGTGTTCTTCGACGATATTCTGATTTACAGCCCATCGGAAGCCGCACACGCCTCACACCTCGACACTGTCCTGCCAACCCTCCACGACTATCACTTTTACGTCAAAGGGTCCAAGTGCTCGTTCGCGACAACAACGGTGGAATATTTAGGGACGTCTTGGTCGATGGCGCAGCACGGTCTGAATGGTTGGTCGAATGGGATGTCGGTGAACCGGAGGCCTCCTCTTGGGAACCAGTGGACGTCCTACAGCGATATTTTCCCGATTTACGGCTTGAGGACAAGCCGAATCTCATCGGGGGAGAGATTGATACGCCACAAATCACGAATCCGAAGAAATACGAAGATTAGATAGGTTTTATTCATTATTTCATTTAATATTAGGACTCATTTATTATTTCATTTAATATTGTTAATTTTATAAACTAAGAGTTTTACTCTCTTCTCGGGTTTTCTTTACGGTTCTTTCCCGGGACGCCTTTCTTGAACCGTTAGGGCTTAGCTTAAATACCGTCATTCTGCATTGTTTTGAAAATATAGAAGAAATTACGTCCCTTTTGCCCTAATCTTTCTCTCTCTCTTTCTCCTCTCACAAATTACGGCCGCCGGCCGCTTATCCCTCCCCGACCAACGGGGTAATAGATACAGTCCACCTCGGATCTGTACCAGCCATAACACCGATCCCGCTCATCCCGCGTAGGTTCTGGGTCGAACTGTCGACACCGCTCTTCGAGAATCTCCCTACACCGCTCGTCGAGGATCTGTCTACGCCGGTCCTGCACATCCTGCGTAGGTCCTGCTCGTCGAGTATCGCCATACGCTCCTCGTCGAGGACCTATCTACGCTGAACCCGTTCACCTTGCATAGGACAGGCTCGTCGAGTACCTATCTACGCTCGTCGAGTTCCTGGACTGTATCAAGGTGGACTGCGGCGACGGTGAAGAGGGTGGAGGTTGACTACGGCGACAGTGAAGAGGGTGGAGGTTGACTACGACGACGATGTTAGAAATCAGGCTGCGATAGAGCAATTGAAGCCAACAATGGTGCTGGCAATGAAGACGTCGAAGTTCTTCACAAGCTCGAAGGAGATCGGAGGTGTTGAAGATAAAGCGAAAAATGTCCTCAGGTTTGAAGCGAAAACCCCAAAGTAATTGACTGGAGACGAGGCCGTCGAGGGTGGTGGCCGATGAGAGAGGTCGCGTGGCTCGAGGACGAGTTTGTCAGGGATGGAAAAGAGCGACACATATTGGGGATGGGAGAGGGAATGAGATATGTTTCCTCTCATTTTAGGAAGGGAAACAAAACTAGGTTTGATTACCTTGATGACCTTTTCAGGAAGGTAAACGGATTTTACATCCTTTTCAAAATCCCAATATACATCAAATAAACGGGCTCTAAGTACACAAGTTAACATTATCGTTGTTCATTTTGTTTTCAACTTTTCAATTAATCAATTAGTTTAATTTAATAGCATTTACCCAATGATTTTGTGTATGCCATCAAATTTTTAATCCAGGTGAAGCCTCTCTAATTTGGGTTGAAGCTCAGGTTGGGTTTGAGATAGTAAAATCTCGTAGTCAATTCAAGGAGCATAGGTAAATATTCTGTTTTCTGTAGCTACTCCAAGTGCACTTCATCATGTCTCTGAATTTTTCTCCACTTTCTATTTTCCTCACTTGTTTAAAATTGAAACAATATTACGTGTGAAAGCACCAATACGTGTGAATTTTGAAATTACATATTACATTATAGTTAAATTTTGTTTCTAATCCCTATATCCTTTGCTGCACTCCAGTCTAGGAGCTGTGCATATTTCTGGGCTGCCTCATAAAAAAACCAATTTTAATTGGGATAAACATAAATCGGTCCAGACTGGTCTGATCCATTTTTTCGATCCTATTATCACAAAATTCAATATGGTTTTACGAACTTATTATCCGATTCTACTGATCCGATCCGATATTACCGATCCAATTCCTTTTCTCGGACAACCATGTTTATTCTGTTTCTTTCAATTCTGAATTTGATTTAATTGAATAATCTGGACCTAACACTACTTATCATCGTCGTACTTGTAGAACAAACTTCAAATGAGAACACATAAACACGCATTTTTTATTTTTGAGTACATAGTACAAACTTATAAACACTCCACCACAGTCAATGCAAATTGATATTGTACAAGTTTATTTATAAACAATACGAAGAGATAATATATAAGCTTCATGAATTTGAACTGCAGTACATATATAGTATAACGAATTAACGATAATACAAAATCCTTATACCTGCGATGGAAATCCTGTCTCATCAAACACATCTCACCACCATAAACCAATTCTTACCCAAAAACGTTGATCAACTCCCTTAAAATCAATCTATACTCAACTTCAGCAACCATAGAATGATTAAGCTTTGCAAATATAGCGAAACCAATTAACCAAATGAACAAAACAATCCAGCCGAAAGGAGGGAATATAATGAGCAGTAAGAGAACAACAGCAAGAGCTCCTAGAAAAAGGACGAAGTTCTGTAATATTCCACGGCTGTTAGAAGAACAGGTTGTGCAAAAACGGAATACACCTTCCTTTGCAATAAAATATATGACGATCACAGCAATTGCAATGGATAGAGTAGTGCACTCTGTTTCTTGTTGAGATTGAACTGGGAGGAATTTTGCCATTATCTCCCAAAGAAACGCCAGTAGATCGGTTTTCCTGTTGCGTTAACAGAGAAGACGGGTTTTTAACTAAAAACAGAAATGTGGTGAAATCGAGTGGTCAAGTAATTACCTCTCAAATTCAGCGTGTTCGTGCTCTGGAATTGGGGTGTTGTCTTCTCTAATTTCAGCCATGGATACGCGCACTTCTATGCTTTAAAAAAATGAGAGTTTGAAGAGAAATGGAGTGCTATGGAATGTCTATCGATCTATTTATAAGGAGCGCGCCAAGTTCCGTGGTGGCAAATGTAGCATTTAGTACGTTCGTTTAATACGTAGTTTTAAACATTATTGTTTTGGGGAATTTTTAATCAGATTTGTATTTTACTATATTCCCCCTCCCCTAATTGGTAAGAGGGGTCCACATTCAATATGTCTTCGATTTTGTGGACAACGATATTAGCTAGATTAGCAAAGTAATATAATATTTTAGTTAATTATAGCAGGAGAATATTTAAATATATAAGTTATATATATATTGTATTTTATTTTTATTAATTATATTATACCAATTTTATTGAGATATTTAAAATAAAATGTGATTTGATTTAGTGATAAAGTTTTTCGACGTGGTATGTAAATAGATATGAGTATAATTAACATGACAATATCGGCAAAGAGGTTAAGAGGAGGAAATGATCGAAAATATTTAAAGGGAATAACTGGAAAATGAAAATAAAAATAAAAATGTGTTGTATAGTCAAAGTCACCTACTAGTAATTACGCGGATAGATTTGTATAATTAGATATATGAGCATGTAATAGAACATACACCTTTTTTTGTAAGATATAGATTTCGAAGTTTTTTATTATTGTGTATATTTATTTTGGTTTGCTTATTTTTCGTAAGATTTGTAGTCAATTTGACATTTTACTGGTTAGCAGGAGTCAAATGGATTGGAAATGTCGAGTTAGGTTGTTCTAACCTGGGTTGATAAGGTTCTTAAAGTATTTTGTTCATGTCAGATTCGATTCATCCAATGTGTTAAAAATATCATTTCTAATAGTTTTATAGGTTTTTTGAAAGATACTTATTTAATAAGAAATAATAATATTATATATTATATTATTATTTAAAATAATATAGGTGAAATGACGTTTTGAATCGGATTTGGGTCATTTGATTTTATGGTTGATTCGGGTTAGGGCTCTAATCGACGGTCGGGTCTTCGGGTTGGATCTTCGTATCTAGTCGATTTTAACAATAGTGAAGTAGTAAGTGTGACTAATATTAGGGGGGAAGTTTCTGTGAGAATGTGTGCTCATGTCAGGACTTAGGACTATGTGCGCATACATGTCTTCGTATGCATATACATGTAGTGATCAAAATAGGCACACACATTTTTCACAATGTGTTTAGATACCAAAATACATTTTGTTTTGACATAGTTTGTACTTACGCTATAACGTGTGCATATAAAGACAATTATGTGAACATCGTCTTGAGTCCTTGCATGAGCACACATGCTCATATGAACATTTCCAATATTCCATAAGAGAGTTCGTTTATGATTGCACACATACATTACCATCTTTCAATTTCCATAGATGTCAACATTTTCTACTGTTTTAGAGAAAGTAATTGCGCAACGACCACCGCTTCCACTTGTAGCGAACTCTTCGTTCGTTTATCTTCAAAGAAGACGGGAAGATAAACTAAGAGGAATGATCGAGAAGCAATCTAGTTTGAACTCTAGGGTTAGGAGGTCGTTCTAGGGTTTTGACTCGGCTGATTCCACTTCTTGGTCCTGGCGGCCGCGTTGCGCGTCTGGTGGCCTAGCACCCGGTTCTCCGACGAGGTGTGTGTGCTTGATCATCTCTCTTTTCGGGTTGCCTTAATGGAGTTGTGCCCTAACTTGGCAACGATGCAACCGAGCAGCCCTAATTTGGAAGAGCCAGTGGTGGGTATTGCCTCTGCAACTCAGACTGGGGTGTTGTATTCAGCGGAGGCGGCTATGGCGGAGCATGTTCAGCCTGCGTTTTTGCCGTCATGCTTGCTGGAGGCGTTGGACTTGTACGCTACTGAAATTTACGAGTTTGGGTTTGAAGAGGTAAAAGTGGAATAGGAACTACAGAGATTTGTGTTGCTCGGCGGTATTATGGGTCCGGGAGCGACCTCAAAGGAGATGGAGGCCTTCGTGACTCAGAATTGGCCGGCATATGGTCCGTCCATCCAGATCCGTCGTAATGGAATTTGGATCTTTCGATTCTCTTGTCAAGAAAATGTTGATGCGGTTTTGCAAGCTAGGCAGTGGTTCTTTAAGGGACGATATCCGATTGCCCTTACTCCATGAGAGTCAGGTACGTCGATCTCATGGAATAGGTTTACTACTGTTCCGGCATGGGTCCAACTACGCAACTTAAATCCTCTATTCTACTCGAAGCATATGTTGACTATTTTGGGAAGCATGATTGGTACCCCGATTGCTATGGATGAAGCGACGGGGAATAGAACTCGACCGGAGTGTGCTCGAATCCTTATCCAAGTTTATGCCAAGGACATACTAAAGGAGAAGCTTGTGCCGTGTGACCCTAATGGAAGAATGTACTACCAAAGAGTGTGGTTTGAGTGGGTTCCATGGGTGTGTAGCAAGTGTCACACATTTGGACACCCTACAGAAAGATGTAAAGCTGCGTGTGGATTGACATGCCCTAGTCTTGAAACTGATGTTAATGTGCAAGATACAGATAAAGCTACTACTACACCTCAGAATGACACTGATGCTGGTATTATTGAGCAGAACAGGGTTGTTTCTACCTCTCGTGATGATACTATTGTGCAAGATTTGGATACAGTTGCTGCTACAACTCAGATTGGCACTGATGCGCAGAACACGGCTGTTTCCACCTCTCAGGATGATACTGTTATATTGCCAGCCTCAGCACCTCTGCCTCAATCCTCTGTTTCTGGTACTTCAGCTGGAGTGCTGCCTCAGATCGCTGCTAAAGTTCCGTCAACTGGAGCGATTAGTGGTAATTCAACACGGACCTACACTCCCCTGCAAAATTAGAAAAAGAAAGCACCAGCTAAAAAGGGTATGAACTCTATTCAGTCTATTGGTAGAAATCTTCGTAGTAGCTCCCCTGAAGGGGCTCGGGGTGATGTATGACATTACCCTCTTTTCTTGGAACTCTAGGGGGTGTAATTCTGCCCCTAGAGCGAGGTAAATTACAGAGTTCTTGAGGAAGCAGAGAGTTTCTTTGGTGGGTTTACTGGAAACGAAATTAGATATGGGTGAAGAGGTTGAATTCAGTAGACGTTTGATGCCGGGTTGGGCATTTGTTACTAATAGCACGCCTATTGAGAAAGGCCGTATTTGGGTAATGTGGGATCAAGCTCTTGTTGAGGTTCAGGATTGTCTGTATTGACCGTCAATTTATTCACTTCTTTGTGCGTAGTAGGGACGGGAGTGCCACCTTCTATGCTACGTTTGTTTATGCCTGTAATGCTGCTACTATACGTGCTCAACTTTGGGATAATATTAAGGTGGTTAGAGGTGCTACTATACTGCCGTGGGTTGTCTTAGGTGACTTCAACTGTCTAGCCCTAACGTCGGATAAGATCTCATATAACCGGCAATTACATGTGCTAGATGGTGATATTTATGAATTCCTCAAAGAAGTAGGGCTTTGGGACCATCCCATTTCTAGGGCCCACTATACTTGGAGTAATCAGCAGGCAGTAAATAATACAATTGCTTGCAAGCTCGATCATATCTTGATGAATGGTATGTGGGATGCCACTTTTTCTACCTTTCAAGCATTCTTTTCTGATCCCCTTTTCTCATATCACTCCCCGGGGATTTTGCGTGTGAACCCGTCAAACCGGATATAGCATATTCCATTCAAGTATAGGAATTATTGGGATGAGGAGGAGTATTTTGCCCAGCTGGTACGTACGAATTGGAGCTCTCCGGTAGTCGGTAACCCCCAGTTTATCCTTGCGACGAAATTGAAGCGTCTAAAAGCAGTACTGAAAGGTTGGCAGAAGGGTCGATTTTGCCAATTAAAGAGCCATGTTGAGGATTGTAGGGTTAATATGAAGGCTGCAAACTCCGACCTACAACAGAACTTCATGAGTATTGAGCTCCAAAATGATGTTTCTGCTGCAAAGATTGAACTGGAGCGAAGGGTTAGTCAGTTGCATAGCTTTATTGCGCAGAAGACTAAGATAGATTGGGTCAGTCTTGGTGAGGAAAACTATGCTATTTTCTATAATAGTTTGAAGGGATTTCATGGGCGTAATTCAGTGTTCAGTCTGATTGGCAGCAATGGTACGACTATTGATACACGTAGTGGTATTGTTACTGAGGTTATAGGGTTATTTCAGTATCTCTTTGGCACTTATGCTGACTCCCGAGAGCTCGATTCTACCGACCTTGAGGGAACGGTAGTCCATCACTCTGCCTATGCTGCGATGTGTGCTACTTGTTCAGTGGAGGAGATACACACTGCAGTATTCGACATTGGCAATAAAAAATCACCGGGCCCGGACGGTTTTGGCAGTGCGTTTTTTAAACATAATTGGTTGTGCGTAAAGGAGGATTTTGTTGCTGCTGTGCCCGAATTTTTCAGACGTGGACGTCTTCTTCGCCAGTGTAACTCCACGTTTATCAATCTCGTCCCGAAAGTGGATAACCCTTTCTCTATTCGTGAGTTTAGACCGATTGCCTGCTGTAATACCACCCAGAAGGTGATTTCTGAAATTCTGGTGCAACACATGAGACCGATTCTAGCTACTATTGTTTTGCAGAACCAGGGGGCCTTTGTTCCGAATCGTCGTATTGCTGATAATATCATGGTTTCCCATGATTTGTTTAAGGGTTATCATAGCCGTCTTACCTCCCCGAGATGCCTTATTCAGATCGATCTTCAAAAGGCGTATGACTGCGTTAGCTGGAGTTTTTTGCGTTGTACGCTTCTCTACTTCCGATTTCCAAGGCAGATGGTGGATTGGATTATGGAGTGTGTGTCTACACCGTCGTATTTTGTCATTCTCAATGGGGAAGTAGAAGGGTTTTTTCGGGGGAAGCGAGGTCTACGAGCCTTGGAGATGCAAACATCATCACTAGCAAAGAGCCTGAGCCAATGCAAGGACTGAGCAATGGAACCGACCTTGGAAGGGATCTAGAACTTCTCGCACACCAAAAGCGAAACAGAGCTGGAATAGGAGCACTCGAAGAAGAGATGAATGTGGCTCTCGAAAGCGGTCCCACAAAGCCTCCAAGTCGGGTCGACGTCGAGGAAGTGGAGGCGATCATAAGTCGAGAGCTTCCCGAGTGAGACCAGCCAAAGGATAAACGAGTGCTTAGGCGTATGGAACACCGGACATACCTCCTTGGACCAGCTCCATGGGTCTCCTAGTGCGGAAGGTGTCATATGCTTTGGACACACTAAACTTTCCCTCCACACACCAATCCGTCAGGGTCTCCTGGACGCTCACCTCCCTCCCCTCAAGGCCACAAACCATTTCGCGAGCATGGATCATGGCCTTGATAAGAGGAGTGTCACAGTGATGAGCGACCCAGTCGAGAGGTTCCACCACAAAAAATGGCGATGGTGGACCCACCTCACCCAGAGACTAGGTCTCCTATCAATAATATGCCACAAGTGCTTCAATATGAAGCACTTGTTCCAAATGTCAAAGTCCAACAGTCCAAGTCCCCCTCCCTCCTAGGTACACAAATATTATCCTAAATAACCCGATGGCTTCTCCAAAGAAACCCTCTACAAATTGAAATAAGAGACAAACGCACACTAGTAGGTAACGGTAACAAAGAAATCCCAAACCCAAGCATTGCCCTGAAGCACCGACGCAATGAGCTTCTTACGACCGACAAATGAGATGGTCTTCTTAGTCCAAGCATTGAGGTAAGAGATGATCTTGTTGAGGAGAGGCTTGAAATGGATGACGTTCAGCAGGGAAGAGCATATAGGAATCCCGAGATAACAGAAAGGGAAAGTGTCGGCACTAAACCCCGTGGCACCCATCAACTCAGCACGCTCCTGGTCCAACACCAATGCCAGATAGATGGACGACTTCCCAACATTAACGCTAAGCCCGTACATCGTCTTGAATCTGTCCAAATAGCCCATGAGGATCCTAACCTACCCTGCATCACCACGGCAAAACAAGACAATGCCATCAGCAAACATCAAGTGAGAAAGCCTCAAAGTGTCATAGTACTGATGAAAGTGAAACGATGGACGATTCGTCTCCTTTCGGATGTGTCTAGAGAGAATCTCCATAGACATCACAAAAAGGAGGGGGAAAGAGGGTCACTTTGACGGAGGCCCCTCTTACCCTCGAAAGACCCATGAATACACTTATTAACTTTGATAGAAGACGGAGTACCAAGGCGAGTGAGTGCGAACCAGATGAACTCCCACGACACGGTGTCATAGGCTTTGGCGAGGTCGACGTTAAGGAAACACCGCTTGGTGTCACGCTTAACCTCATACCTCTTAAGGAGTTCCTGGACCAAAAAAATATTATCCGACGTCAAACGGTCCTCCACAAAGGCACTTTGTGCAGGGTCGACGATGGGACCAAGTTGCGAAGTGTCATGATCTTGGATATAAGTTTATAAGCCACATTACAACAGGAAATAGGCCTAAAATGCTCATCACGAGCAGGCACATCTACTTTAGCAACTAAACAAACAACAACATGTTTAAATTGCTTCAATAGTCTCTCGTTGATGAAGAACTCCTTGACCGCAGCACACAACTCAACCCCCGTAGTCTTCCACGTTGCCTTGAAGAACTTAGCCATAAACCAGTCAGGCCCAGGGGACTTATCATCCCCTATGGACGAAAGGGAAGCCTTGATCTCCGAATTGGCAACGAGGCTGGTGAGGGAGAGAGCATCAGACGCTGATATGGAAGACCAATGCGCGAGCTCGCTCGGAACCGGATGCGTGACATCGACGTTGGCACCAAACAGCCCCTTGATGAGGTGGCATTGTGTTTAGTCTTTGTTTGTTACACGGTTGAGTTATAGGTTTAGCTTAAGACTTGTGTATAAATAGAGTACTATTACATTCACTCTAGATTTTGCAAACGTAGAGAATATAGGAAGCTAGAGAGAGCTTAAGAGATATTTCGTTTGTAATCAGAGAGTGTTGAGAGTGCCTTTGTTCTTCAGAGCTGAACTGAGAGTATTGTTGAGAGAGTGCTTACGAGTGAGCTTCTTGTGTTGAAGCGAGAGATTGTAATCATTTCTTAATCAATACAAGTGTAGTGGTGAGTTTTATCCCGAGTCAGATAGTGACTTAGGGTTCTCACCGTTTGGAAATTCTTGTGCGTGCAAATATAGGTGCGCTTTAACAACTTAAAGCGCGCTTTATTGTCTGTCTAACCTCTTCCGCACTTAAGGACATTAGTAAATTCATTACTAATAGTTCATCATAGGTTAAGCGCAAGCCAAGCATTCAAAGCGCAATTGAATCCTTGTTAAGCGCAACTAAGGCTTAATGAACCTTAGTGATAGAGAACAATAGCTGATCAAAACACGTGTTTTCTACTTTGGTAACGTGTTATTTCCAACAATTGGTATCAGAGCAACAGGTTAGCTATTTGCACTAATCCTTTTACAGGTTCAAAAGGATTCTCAAGTCTAGAACAATGGCCAGTTTCAACCTTGGTATTTCTCTCGCCAAGCCCCATGTCCTTGTTGAAGGCGAACTTGAATGGTGGCTCACTATGATGAAGAACTACATCCAGCAAACGGACTACCAGTGCTGGAAGATTATTGAAAAGGGTGATGAGAAGATCTCCGAAACGGATGACTCAAAATGGGAAGCAAAAGAGTACCAACTTATGGAGAAGAATGCTAAAGCGCGACAGCTCATTCTTAATGCTCTTTCAAGGAAAGATATAGACAAGGTAATGTCCCTCCCCACTGCACAAGCCATGTGGAAAGCCATTATAAACATGCACTCAGGTAGTGATGATATGAAGGACAACCGTATCTTTGAGCTTAATCGCGAATTTTGCTCCATTCGAATGGGGGAAAATGAGCTCGTCTCTGATTATCATTCTCGGTGTCAAATCCTGTATGACAAGATGCTTTCTGCTGGAATGGAGAAGAAAGCTTGGGAGTATTCTATGGCGTTCATTCATGGAGTGAACTCAAAGTATACAACCCTCAAGCAAATTCTTCTTCAGTCCAAGGAAACTAGAGAATTGCCTATCTCTGTTCTTGCAGGGGAAATTTAAAGTGCAGGAAATCAAGAACAATGAGGAAAAGCAATCAGAACGAGAGAAGAAAGGAATGGCGCTCAAGTTATCTCGTGTTCTCCAAAAGCTTGAAAATGATGAAGAAGGAGAAGACGACGATGATAGGGACGTTGCTATGATGACCAAGCTTGTGAAAAAAAATTTCAACAAACAAAAGCGCGACTCTACCTATAAGCAGCGCGACCTCAGGGATTTCACTTGTTTCAACTGCAATGAGAAAGGTCACCTTGCAAAAGCGTGTCCTCATCCAAAAGTGAATCCAGGATCAAGCTTAAAACAGCCCCCCAAACAAGCTTTCGTCACACTTTGGGGAGAATCTGATGATGATTCGGACGATGGAGCGCAACCCGACTTGTGCTTAATGGCTGGCGCCGCATCTGACTCAGACTCTGGCTCTGAGATTGAGGTAAATGATCTGAACCTTGACATTCTTCCCAAGCGCAATCTTTTCCTCCTTCTAAAAGAGCTTATGGTTCAACACAAGTCTCTAGCAACTGATGCTAGAGCACGGCTTGTTGAACTAGATAATGCTAAGGAAGAACTGGTTGAGCTTTCTAAACATTTACATGACAAAAACACACTTCTCTCTAAATCTTGTGAACTTTGTCATGGTGAAGGGTTAGAAAGTAACTCTGTCTCAACCAAAGATGTTAAGCTTGATCAGATTATATCAAAGCTTGATGTCCTTACAAAGTTAGTGGAAACAAAGTCTGTCCCTCAAACAGGCTTTGTTAAAGCTAGACCTGGATTGGGTTATGACCCCCAGGAATCTTCCTCTTCCTCCATTCCTCCTCAAGCAAGTGAAATATCTTCTAAGATCAAATCACTTGAACAAGACCTAACTGCCTACAAGAGTGAAAACTCTCATTTAAAGAGCAGGATTAAGGTACTTGAGGAACAACCTTCAGAAACCAAAGAGTGGTTTCGTGGGGGAAAGGTGCATCATTTGGATAAGAAACAAGCGCTTACCCCAACTCAGCCTGCCGTCTTGCAAAAGAAAGAACCATTTAGACCGGGAAAGGGCAAGTATGGTTATGTGAGAGGTAACCATTACTGTACCTTTTGTGGTCAAAATGGACATGACAAGCGTGAGTGCAAAGACTTGAAGGTTCTTAAGAGTAAGCCTTATAAGCCAATGGCTAAAAATAAGGGCAAGCGTACACGTATTCAACAGTCCTCTGTTGAGCATGGTTGCGCTTCTGGACACAGAGGTGCGCTTTGTCCAGCGCGACCTCACATTGTGTTAGACTTGAACGATCCTAGCTATTATGAGCCAGTCCAAAAGACTAGCTCAGAAATAGCTATGTTGCGCTTCGTGGGAGATCAAAGCTTGATCTCTACTATTGCAGGTTGGGATGAAATGTAGGTGGTATATCGACAGCGGTTGCTCGTGCCATATGACGGGTGATCCACAGTTACTACTTTCATTCCAAGCTAAGGAAGGAGGCAGCGTCTCCTTCGGTGACAAAAAGCAAGGGAAGATCATTGCTAAAGGACAAGCGCATCTCAACAAAGCTATTCAGATAGGAGATGTAAACTTAGTAGAGAACCTTTGGTTCAATCTACTGAGTGTAGCACAACTATGCGACCAAGGAGATAATAAGGTATGGTTTAGTACAACTGAGTGTGCAGTGGTCAGTCCTGAACAAGAGGTGCTTCTTAAGGGCAAGCGCATAGACAACACTTACCTCTTCGACCACTCCTTCTCTCCTAAGCGCAACCTTTGTCTAGCTACACTCCCTGAAACGACAAATCTTTGGCACAAGAGAATGGGACACGCAAGTCTACATCTACTCAACAAGCTTCAGTCCAAAGATCTTGTTCGTGGTCTTCCTCGCATCAAGGTGGAATCCATGACTTCATGCTCAGACTACTCAAAAGCTAAAGCGACTCGTAGCTCCTTTCCCTCTATCAAGGTAGTGCAGACTAAAGCTCCCCTTGAGCTTCTCCACATGGACTTATGTGGACCACTACGAACGCAGAGTAAAGGAGGTAATCGCTATATTTTTGTAATAGTTGATGATTATTCTCGCTATACCTGGACTCTTTTCTTGAAACACAAGAGCGAAACCTTTGCAAAGTTTCAAGCTCTTGCGCTTTTACTGGAAAAGAAGCTAGGGCTCCCCATTTGTTCAATTCGTTCTGACAATGGAACTGAATTCAAGAATGGTGAGTTCCTATCATTTTGTGAGGATAGGGGTATAGATCATAATTTCTCTACTCCTAGAACCCCTGAGCAAAATGGTGTGGTTGAGCGCAAGAATAGGACACTTCAAGAGATGGCACGTACAATGCTACTCTCTAGTTGTGTCGCTTCACACTATTGGGCTCAAGCTGTGAGCACTGCATGTTATATATCTAACCGTGCCTTCTTAAGGCCTATTCTTGAGAAAACTCCCTATGAATTGCTTAAAGGGCGTACACCAAATATCTCTCACCTAAGGGTGTTTGGTTGTAAGTGTTACGTCCATAAAAATGGGAGAGATCTTTTGGGTAAATTTGATGCTAGGAATGACGAGGCTATCTTCCTTGGATATGCACCTACAAGTCAAGGATATAGAGTACTCAATCTGAGAACTCAGAGGGAAGAAGATAGCATCCATGTGAAATTCAATGAAGGAGAGCTTGAAAGTGTTTCAGAAATCAACGATGATCCATTCTCCAGTCATGATCTACTTCCAGCTTCTCTTCCCAGTCCTCAAGCGCAACCTTCTATCCCTTCTCCAGGTATGGAAAGTGACGATGATGATGGTGGAAGATGCGCTTCTCAGCCCTTGGACACAGAAGCCTGCATTCCCAGTGAAGAAGCAACTCCAGAGGACAACACTCAGAATGAAGATCATGTAAGTGGCCCATCCATTGACGTTTTTGCTCCTCCTTCACCTCTTTCTCCAGGTCAGGTAACTCCCTCTGTTACTTCTTCTATCCCTTCTAGCTCTCAAGCGGGACCTAGCAATGGTGAAGCGCAACCTGGAAGTCCTCAAGCGGGACCCAGTGGCCTTTCTGGTGGTAGTGAAAGTTTGTCCAAAACCACAACGATGAAGCTACCAGACAATACAGAGGTCATCGTGCGCGATTATCAACAGATGAACTCTCATCCAGTTTCTGCGATCATATCTCAGTATGAAAAAGGTACCCAGACTCGCTCTAACGTTCGTAACATGCTTGCTTGTAGTGCTTTTGTTTCTTTACAGGAACCCAAGTCAATACAAGTTGCGCTTCAAGATCCAGATTGGATAATAGCCATGCAAGAAGAGTTAGAGGAGTTCAAGCGCAACCAAGTTTGGCGTCTAGTACCCCGGCCAGGTGATAGAAGCATTATTGGTACGCGCTGGGTATACAGAAACAAGCTGGATGATAGTGGAGTGGTGGTACGAAACAAAGCGCGTCTTGTTGCACAGGGATACAATCAACAAGAGGGCATTGACTACGACGAAACGTACGCACCAGTAGCTCGTCTAGAGGCAATTCGACTGTTGATAGCTTACGCAGCGCACAAAGGATTCAAGCTATTTCAAATGGATGTGAAGACAGCCTTCCTCAATGGTAAGCTTAATGAGGAGATCTATGTCAAGCAACCACCAGGATTTGAAGATCCAGCTTATCCAAACCACGTGTACTTTCTTGACAAAGCGCTATATGGACTAAAGCAAGCCCCTCGCGCTTGGTATGACTGTCTATCTAAGTACTTGTTGGCAAATGACTACAAGAGAGGTTTGGTGGACAAAACCCTCTTCATAAGGGAAGTGAAAGGTGATATTCTCATTGTTCAAATTTATGTTGATGATATTATATTTGGTTCTACTAACTTGCAGCTAGTTGAAGACTTTAAGAACACCATGAGCCTCAAGTTCAGCATGAGCATGATTGGTGAGCTCAAGTATTTTCTAGGGCTTCAAGTCAACCAAATGGATGAAGGCGTTGAGATTCACCAGCAGAAATACATCAAAGAGTTGCTTAAGAAGTATCAAATGGAGAACTCTAGACCTTGTCCTACTCCTCTCTCCACTACTACAAAATTGGACAAAGATCTAATGGCTGAGACGGTAGATGAAACCATGTATCGAGGTATGATAGGTTCTCTAATGTATTTAACTGCTTCACGTCCCGATATCGTTTTTGCCGTTAGTGTATGTGCTCGATCACAGTCAGACCCTCGCGCTTCTCACCTTGCTCATGTAAAGCGCATCTTCAGGTATTTAAAAGGGTCTGACGATCTTTGCCTTTGGTACTCCAAAGGGGGCGGTCTTTCTCTTGTTAGCTATACCGATGCAGATTATGCAGGGTACTTGGCTGATAGGAAAAGCACTAGTGGTATGGCACAGTTCCTTGGCCCCTGCTTAGTCTCCTGGGGATCCAAGAAACAAAACTACACAACGCTTTCAACGACTGAGGCCGAATACATAGCTGCAGCGCAATGTTGCGCTCAAGTGTTGTGGATAAAGCAACAGCTCGTTGACTATGGTATTACTCTTGACACTATATCCATATTTTGTGATAATACTAGCGCTATATGTGTTTCGAAGAATCCTGTCCATCATACAAGAACGAAGCACATTGACGTAAGACATCACTTTCTACGAGACCATGTGGAGCGCAAGCATATTGAGCTTATTCATGTATCTTCAGAAGGGCAATTGGCAGATATCTTCACTAAGGCGCTTAATCGTCAGGTATTCTTAAACCTCAGGGTTCAGCTTGGCCTTATTCGACTCCATTAGCTTCGAGGCAATGGCACTGTAAGTATTCCTCTATTTGACTAGAACTAGCGAGCTTAGTATCAAGGTACGAACTATGGTCGCTTGCGCTTGATAGCTTTGAGTCTTCATGCTTTTGATTGATCATTGAAATGAATTAGTATTGAACTTGTCTGACTTGTTTGGCTCGATTTGATATAATCCTAATCCATGTATGCTCTTATTTGCCAAAACGTGACAATGGTGATCGTCTTCTACCCATATTACATGCCTAAGAAATGATCCATTGCATAGGTGTCCCTAGCCTGACTAGATGTAACGCTTCTCTCGTCCTTTATTGAGCTCTACATTAGAGAAGTATTCATTTGGTGACATAAAGCCTAAATTACCATACTACATGTATATGCACATACGTCCACATCAACTTGAGTGATTGAATGCTCTAATGTCCCCTATATGACATGTGCTTCTTCCTATTCATGAATTTCTTTACTTTGTAGTTTGAAAATTGAACTGGACATCACACTCTCACGTCTACTCATCTCAATCTGTGTTGTACTTCTTCGGTTCTAGCTCTCAGTGGTGTTTCGGCATGCGCTTTAGTGTTCAGCGCATATGAGCTTTACAGTGCATCGCGCTTTGCAGCGCATCAGGGTGGAATTCCTTCCTAGTTGGGTTTGCTTAACGATGAAGAAATACCTTTTTAAGCAATTACAGCGCGCCGCTCAAGTGATGTAACGGCTCTTTTTGCAGAGCAACGGTCACATTTCTAGCCGTTGAAGCTATGTACAGGCCTAGCGCATTTTCGACATTTTTAATTGGACCGTTGGATGGGCAACGGCTCTATTTTGTGATTGGTCTGTTGAAACGGCTCCTGAGTTGTTGTAAGGGCTATATATATGAGGTACTTGTCTTCCACTCCTACCTTACCATCTTTCAATCCTTTACCTCTACTCTCTTCTTCTACTCTTCTATTCTCCATTTTTATTCACATTCGTCACCATGGACAAAGTGTTGAGCGCACTCTCAGAACTTGACCCCGAAACCCGTGCCAAATTGAGTCCATTGTCCAAGCATCATCCTCCACACAGCCTGCGTCCCATCATACTCCAGTCTCTCATGAGGTAACATCTCCTCCAACTAAAGCAGCCTCACCACCTCCACCACCACCTATCACGACCCCTGCTCATAAATCACCATCTCCTCCCATCGATCTTACCGGTAATGATGACCCATCTCCTCTCTCCAAAAGTCCTTCCAAAAGCCCTTCTAAGCCCAAATTTTCCCATAACCCTCCGGTGGACATGGAATTACTTGCCCAAGACCTAGAGCTCGCTGGATACGATCCAGTTCAAGAGCTTGGAAGGATTCAGGCTGAGACCTCTCATACAACCCCGGCTAAAGGTAAAGGGCTTCTCACCATTGATACCCCTTCTCGCCCAGGTTCTAAGATCAGGCCTCCAGCGCATTCGCTCCAGTCACCCAAGGAGTTTTAGCTGCCATTCCCTCTGACTCGGACGCAGACAAAGACTTTCAGCTTCTGCCCAGACAAAGCGCTCAATCGCCTCTTCCTCTTCCGTCCCAGAAGCCCGATCGTTTAAGTGATGCGCTTCGAAGGAAAGGTAAAAAGCGCAAGGCTGTTGCTCCTCCTCCTACCGTTTCTGAGCACGAGTCCTCAGATGGTTCGGAACATGAGTCTCCTCCCCCTGCACCAAAACCTGTTGGCGCTTCTACACGTTCAAAGCGCACCAAGGTAACAAGCTTATCTGACTTTCCCTCCGTTCCTCATGGTGCGCAGAAGCGCTCCTTTCTGTTTCCAGAAATTGTGACACCAGATCTACTCACCGGCCTCCAAGATTCATCTCACGTTGCTCGCTTCGCTACGTGGCTTAGCTTTCAAGGGTGGGATACGTTGGAAACGGAGCCAGCGTGCTGTAGCATTGCTATGGTTTACCAGTTTTATGCAGCCCTGGAGTATCCACCACCCAACCCGGAGTACAGCTCGGTGACCTTCACCTGGAAAGGAAATGCGAAGGAAAGTTTCCGAGTCAAGGATCTGGCCAAGGCAATAGGGCTGACGAAGCAGTCAAGCGGCTTTGGTAGGTTGTACAAAAAGAATTGGCCAGCTGGTGCGACAGCGCTTAAGAAGACAGTTTTTGGCCCCAATGTGCCAAAGGGTGCGCTCACCGTTGATCTCCTCCGTCCTTCCAAGCGCCTCCTTCACCATTTCATCATCACCAACATCACACCACGCGACTATGACCGTGATAAGGTGACCATTGCTGATTGTTGTATCATGGCTGCCGTCATCTCTAACCAGGTAGTCAACACAGCTCAGCTCATGATGAGCCACTTGGTGTTATGTCGCGCCGCAACCTCTGGACCTCTGCCTTTTCCCCACTTGATCTGCAAAATGCTTCGAGCGGATGGCTTGTATGATTCTTCTCTCCCAGACTATGCCTGCTCTACATTTCTTACCACTGACGCTATAGTTGCTATACTGCTGCCCAAGACTGAGGACAAACCCCACTCTATCTCGCGCTCAGAGCTGAGCCCTCGCGCTCGGGTCTCCTCCAGCTCCGCCGACTTATCTGTTATAGTCGCTTCAATGGAAGCGCATCAGGAGAGGGTTGAAAAGCGTCTTGGCGAAATGGTGGATATAATGTCTTCAATGCTGAAGCTAGTCCAGGAGAGGTTTACCGAAGAACGGGGTGGTAGCCCTTGAGTTGTTGTGATGGTTGCGCTTTTAAGCGCTTTTGCTGTTTCTCTTTTTTCTCTCTACTCTGTTTATGTGATTTGTGAATTAGCTCGTTAGGTTTCCAGCTCCTCTTGTGGCAGTTTGTACTACAAATGATAATTAACGTATGCTTTCGATTTTTATATCTCTGAGAGCCTTCCTAACCTGACTTTTCCTTACTTAAGTTGCTTAATGTTCTCTCTTAAGCTTTGTTTGACGTCTTAGCTAGCAAGCGCACTCTACTATCTTTCTTACCGTATGACTTTGCTTTGAATTTTTCGATGATGTCAAAAGGGGGAAAAACACAGGTAAATTCCTCTTTGATTAAGGGGGAAGTATGAGATCGTGCTTGAATTCAGGGGGAATTGAAAACTGGTATGGTTAAGTACCTTGGTAAGGTACTTTGATCCAATTCCGAATCTGAATACTTGATTAAATTGATATTATTGCCTTCATTTTAGTCACTTAAGAAAGTATTCATGAGCTTACCTGTTTACAGTTTGTCATCATCAAAAAGGGGGAAATTATTAGTTGAGCTTTAATCATCTTGTTAAAGCTTAATCTATTTCTCTTTGTTTTGATGATAACAAACTAATATGGTTAATCTCTTAGTGTTTTTAAGTCTTCCAGGTCATTGCCATATTTGTAAGGATGCGCTTAAGTCACTTAGAGATGCGCTTGACTAGTCACAGTCGCGCTTAACACCAAGCGGAGAAAGTAAGTTTCGCAAACGGTGTTTAATAAATCCATTCAAGACCAAGAAGTAAGAGTGATCGAGCTTCGAGGGAGTAGAGACGCGCTTGAATGAAGTTGAAGAAAGTTGACCACGAGGTTCCGCTGAAGCTTAGGGTGCGCCAGAGCGCAGGAGAACAAATCTACACGCTTCGAAGGCTGGTAAAGCGGGAGAGTGCAAGTTGCGTGCACAGGAAGGTGCGAGAAGAACTTCACACTCTTTAGGACGCTACTCCAGGGATCGCCAGCGTGGCAAGAGTTTGTTAGAGCTTGAAGCACACGGATTGCTTATGTGGCGTGGATCAACACATGAAGAACAAAACCAATTCACTCCAAGCCGTTGATTAATTCTGGTGAAGTGATCAAGGCACACAGATTGATGAGGTGGCATTGTGTTTAGTCTTTGTTTGTTACACGGTTGAGTTATAGGTTTAGCTTAAGACTTGTGTATAAATAGAGTACTATTACATTCACTCTAGATTTTGCAAACATAGAGAATATAGGAAGCTAGAGAGAGCTTAAGAGATATTTCGTTTGTAATCAGAGAGTGTTGGGAGTGCCTTTGTTCTTCAGAGCTGAACTGAGAGTATTGTTGAGAGAATGCTTACGAGTGAGCTTCTTGTGTTGAAGCGAGAGATTGTAATCACTTCTTAATCAATACAAGTGTAGTGGTGAGTTTTATCCCGAGTCAGATAGTGACTTAGGGTTCTCACCGTTTGGAAATTCTTGTGTGTGCAAATATAGGTGCGCTTTAACAACTTAAAGCGCGCTTTATTGTCTGTCTAACCTCTTCCGCACTTAAGGACATTAGTAAATTCATTACTAATAGTTCATCATAGGTTAAGCGCAAGCCAAGCATTCAAAGCGCAATTGAATCCTTGTTAAGCGCAACTAAGGCTTAATGAACCTTAGTGACAGAGAACAATAGCTGATCAAAACACGTGTTTTCTACTTTGGTAACGTGTTATTTCCAACAGTGTAGATCAGTTATGTGACCAAAGGGGAATAAGGTTACATTCAACACAACGTCTTGTGTTATGAAAAATCCAAACCATGATATCCTATTGAAAGGTAAGCGAGTTGATAACACTTATCTATTTGATCATGGTTTTTCCCCAGCTAGACAAATGTTCCTTGCCACCCTCCAAGAAGACTCCAATCTATGGCATCAGTGATTGGGACACACCAACCTAAAATTGTTACACAAGCTTCAATCTAAAGGCCTTGTGTGTGGACTCCCTCGGATTCAGCCAGAATCTATGACCTCCTGTGCAGAATGTTCAAAGTCCAAAGGAACAAGATGTTCATTTCCTCAGAAAAAGGTAGTGTACACCAAAGCGCCTCTCGAGCTTATACACATGGATTTGTGTGGACCTATGCGAACACAAAATAAGGGATGTAATTGATACATTTTTGTTCTTGTTGATGACTATTATCGCTTCACTTGGACTCTCTTTCTTAAGAATAAGAATGAGGCATTTGGTGCTTTCCACGACCTAGCTATTCTTTTGGAAAAGAATCTAGGACTCCCTATTCTTACGATTCGCTCAGATAATGGGACTAAAATTAAGAATAAGGAGTTCCTCACATTTTGTAGAAGTAGAGGGATTGAGCATAACTTCTCAGCTCCTTATACTCCAGAACAAAATGATGTAGTTAAACGCAAGAATAGAACCCTGGAAGAAATGGCTAGAACTATATTATTACACCATCAAGTTATTGGGCTCAAGCTGTGAGTACAACTAGTTATATCATTAACCGGGCAATGCTTAGACCCTTGCTTGATAAGACTCCCTATGAACTGCTTAAGGGGAGAACACCTAACATCTCGCATCTAAGGGTGTTCAGATGTAAGTGTTATGCCCATAATAATGGAAGGGATTATTTGGGTAAGTTTGATGACAAGAATGATGAGGTCATATTCCTCGGCTATGCACCATCAAGCAAATCATATAGAGTTCTCAACAAGCGAACTATTAAGGTTGAAGATAGCATCCATGTTAGATTCGATGAGAGACTTGTTGATACTGGTGCAGCCACGGATGAAGATCCTTTTGTCAAGGTTAGTCACTCTATATCCTCTACTCCTTTCTCTCCTCTTTCTTCCTCTGAAGTTTAAGGTAGTGAAGACGAAGAAGATGATGATCCAAATCTTCCTCCAAGCACCGACGTTGTACCAATAGTCGATGAAGAGGCAACGAGTCCAGAGTTTCCTTCTATAGATACATCTGATGAGACTCCCTTTTCAACAACTGTAGAAGACATTCAAGCGAGTCCTGGAGATGTTGCTGAGAGCTCGTCTGCTTTCGCTCAAAGAAAGACAACTACTCTCACTCTTCCTGATTCTACTCAAATTGAAGTGAGAAACTATCAGCAAATGAAGGATCATCCAGTGACAAATATCATATCCTCATTTGACTCAGGTACGTAGACTCGCTCTAGTGCTCAATGCCAGTATTCTAGTTTTACCTTTGTCTCACTTCAGGAACCCAAAAATATTAGTCAATCACTCTTGGATCCGGATTGGGTAATCGCGATGCAAGAAGAGCTTGAAGAGTTCAAGTGAAAAGAGGTATAGCATCTCGTTCCTAAGCCAGTTGACAAAATAGTTATAGGTACTCGATGGGTGTACAAGAAAAAGCTAGATGATACTGGAGAAGTGGTGCGCAACAAAGCTAGACTAGTATCTCAAGGATACAACCAACAAGAAGGTATTAACTATAATGAAACTTATGCTCCTATTTCTAGACTTGAAGCTATTCGTTTGTTGATTGCTTATGCCGTCCATAAGGAATTTTAGCTATTCCAAATGGATGTTAAGACCACCTTCCTTGATGGTAAGCTGAATGAAGAAGTGTATATCAAGCAGCCACCCGGATTTGAAGATCTTGACTATCCTGAGCATGTCTATGTGCTTGATAAGGAACTCTATGGACTGAAACAAGCCCCTCGTGCTTGGTATCAGTCTCTATCAGACTACCTCCTCCAACATAACTACTAGCGAGGTCTTGTTGACAAAACTTTGTTTATTAAAGAGGTAAAAGGTAATGTATTGATTGTCCAAATTATGTTGATGACATTATATTTGGATCTACTAACCTGCAACTAATCGAAGATTTCAAGAATACAATGAGCTTAAAGTTCAGTATGAGTATGATAGGTGAGCTCACATTCTTTCTAGGACTGCAAGTCAATCAACTTAAAGTGGGTATTCAAATTCACCAACAAAATTATATCAAGGAGCTTCTAAAGAAGTATGATATGGAGACTTGCAAGCCACTGCCAACTCCTTTCTCAACCACCACTAAGCTAGACGCTGGTCTTGATAGTGACAAGGTGGATGCAAATCTTTACAGGGGTATGGTAGGATCTCTCATGTACCTTACTGCGTCTAGACCCGATATATTATTTGCAGTAGGTGTGTGTACTCGCGCTCAATCAGATCCAAGGGCTTTACATCTTGTGAATGTCAAGCGAGACTTCTGGTATTTAAGAGGGACTCCAGATTTGTATCTCGGGTATCCCAACGGCGGTAACTTTCTTTTATTGGCTATAGCGATTCAGATTACGCAGGTTATTTGGTGGGCAAAAAAACTATCAGTGGAATGGCTCAGTATCTCGGCCCTTGTCTTGTATCTTGGGGCTCGAAGAAAAAAATTCCATAGCCATGGCAACCACCGAAGCTGAATATATCGCGACAGCCGCTTGTTGTGCTCAATTATTATGGCTAAAACAACAACTTGCCGACTATGGTGACCCTTTAGGTACTTTACAGATTCTCTGCAACAACAAAAGCGCTATTAATCTATCTGAGAATCTGGTACATCACTCTCTCTCTAAGCACATAGATGTTCGCCATCGTTTTCTATGTGACCACGTTGAGCATAAGACGGTGAAGCTTACTCATGTACCAACAAAGAGCCAAATTGTTGATATTTTTACTAAATCATTGAATCGGCTACCTTTCTTAAACCTACAACTTCACTTGGGCTTAATTCCTA